>NW_025795825.1:0-4571 GCF_021613505.1 Equus quagga
TAATGGAACTCAATGGTTATGTGGAACAAATCTTTGGCCTTGGCTACTGCCTGGATGGCTAAAACACTGCACCCTGAGTTTCCTTTAAAAGCAGGGAAGGAATCAGGCTGAGTTAAAACCTCTTGCCAATCTCCCTCTCTTTAAGGCCAGATGGGCTTGTTTAGTGTTCCACTGGTATGGCTATATTTTCAGCTATATGTGCTTCTTCTTTGGGGCTAAAAGATGTCGTTATTACATATGGAAGCTCTGACTAAATTTACTCAAGGAGCCCTTAATGACAGTCAAGCAGGAATAGCCTTATTAAATACCAAAATGTCTTTAATGCGAAAGGCTGTCCTTCAAAACAGAGTGGCTTTAGATATTCTTACTGCATCCCAAGGTGGTACATATACAATTATTCAGACTGAATGCTGTGTTTTTGTACATGATGAATCTTCCAATGTGTCATCTCTGCTAAAGCACATGAAGAAGCAAATGGATGCCTTATGTGAATCCTGCACCCATTTTGATTTATTTGGTTGGCTCCCTTTTCAGTATCGGTTCCCTTTTTTGATCTGGATTGCAATTCTTATTTCTATTATTTATTGGAATCCTTGTACTGGTCATAATATTGAAACTAATTGTTGTTTTCTTTACTCAGTGTTGTAAGTGTAGCATACAAACTAGAGTAATGATTGCCCAATGGCTTAAGACAGTTGATCTATCTTATAACCCTGGACAAATTTCCTTTTCTGATAGAGACTATGATTAAGAATTCATTTCAGACTAATCCTTTCAAAAAATGCTGTTATTATCGTTACTGTACTTGTTCTATAATCATATACAGTGTAAATGCAAGGTGTCATAGAAAAGCACATATACAATGTTTGTGCAACAATCTAAATTACATAACATATGAAATGCTTCCTCTGTTAATAAATATACTTCCATGCTTGTCCACTATTTCCCCCCAACGCGGATGACTAGGCAAGTAATGAGATAAAAGCCTAGCACCGAGGGACATGTTGGACCCAGGGCAGGCAGCAACCACCCTGGAGCCGAGGGACAATGTTTTGATCATCAATGCTTTCTATCGAAAGATTAGAGATCAAAAGGGGAAAATGACAAATAAAAATGGCAAGCAATAGGATATATGGGAGAATATGAGGAAGCCATTTGGTATAAACCTAATTGGGCCTGACCTTGTCTTTCCAAAAGGGCCTGACCGAGGCCGTTGAGCATGCCTTGTGTATCTGCTTTAGAGATTCCCTATGGCAAGAGCAAAAGGCCCTTGAGGTAAAGGTCCAACTTCCCTCCCCCTCCCAAGGTTGGCGTCTCCTTAAGGATTAAGCATCTTTCCTTAGGCTAGAAACTGATTGCTGCGCTCACCTGTGACTGCCCAGCTCGAGACAATAGACTTGCCTCCTGCTACGCCCACCAAGATAGCAGACCCACTACCTGCTGTGTCCATCAAGCACTGTGCTGACAGGGCAATCTTGTGACTATTGTGGGAGGGACATTTCAATCATATGTAAAGCACCCTCTTTGGGGGTATATAACCACTCTGTACACCTCATTTCTTTGGTGCCCTTTCTTCCTTCGGGAAGAAAGGCCCCGGGCCATGGTCCTCAGATTTCTACTCAGAATAAACTCACCCAAATTTTCATTTACAGATTGATTATGGATTATTTTCGTTGACAGTTCTTGGCATAGTCGCGGCAGGATTTCAGAGAAACCCACTGGAGGCCACCTGGAATCTACACTGAACTGGCATTTGGTACCAATAAGGGCCCATTGAGCCCCCCGGATCACTGCATTCTTCAGGTGACCTTGGTGAGTTCTCCTGAAACTCGGACCTCCTTACTTTAAGTTGACGGTCCAAGAGTTTATATGAGCTGGGTAAGGTCTTAAGACTAGAGGTTTGAGGGGTACCAGTACAGTTCCTAGGCCAGAGGAGCCTAGAGGGAAGTTCCTAGGCCAGAGGAGCCTAGAGGAACTTGGGAGTGAATGGGGAAGGCTGATGTTTTTAATTTGGCTTTAAATTGGAAAGAATTGTGTTTATAAAGTCTGAACAAACTGCTTGATAGAGAAATGAGAGACTGAACGTGTTCACCTCCAAAGAAAAGGGACACTTGCTCCTCCCAGCCTTTACCAAAAGGCGCCCTTAGGTGACTAAGGACCTCAGCGGGAGTGTCAGAGGATCAATCCTGGCGACGTGCAGAGGTCCCATAGGGAGCTCCACTCTCATTCACGGTAATTAATTACAGGCTCATCCGGGGACGCCCACATAAGGGCTGGTCACCTGCGCTCCGAGCCCCACGGTGGTTTTAGACTGCTGGAGGAAAAACCGAGGCATGTAAGAGAGTGTTTACGACCTTTCTATAGGGAGTAACACTCACAAGTGGCACACTTTCTGACCCATTACATTGTCCTTAGAAGTTGTTCAGACTTTATAACAAAACAATATTAAAAGAGAAGAGGGAAATCGAGCTTCTAAAACAGCTTGATCAGTTCCCGAATGGGCAGCCTTTCCTCCAGACTCCAGTTGGCTTTATGCTGTGATTGCAATTGCTTAACAAAGGGGGATCCCAAGCCAGATTGCTAAGGCCAAAAGAAAGAATAAGAAAGAGAAAAAAAACTGGGAAAACAAGTTTTTTCACCGTGGTCTGCTATGAGAACACCAAAGCCAAATCTAAGGAAAATGTTTGTCTATATGTCTGTCTGTCTGTGTGTGTCTATATGTTACAAAAGTTTTTATATTTTACCTCCGGATGGTACAATTTCTAAAGAGCTCCATTCAATTGACTTAAAGTAAGCACTTAGAAAAAGTTTTTCTAAAAGTTCTAACCCAAATGTCTTTCAAGTTAACATGATATAGGTTAATCTTTGGTTAATGAAAGTTTACGTTGTTGGTTTGATTGAAAAGGCATGTCCTCAAAAGTTGTTGGTATTTGAATATGATGCAGGCATGCAGCCTGGGTTTACTAGTCAAATAAGTTCATGTTGTCTGTTAAATTCCTCAGCAAAATAAGAGCTTTAAATGATGACCAGTTTTGTCTAATGCCTCGTGAAGTTTTCGTAGGTAATCTGTACATAATTGTTGGAAACAAATGATTTAAATAGACAAAAGTGGGTAAAATAACTGTTTTATGGTCTGTATACTTGGGAAAAAACAGCTTCCAAATTCTTTTTGGTAACAATCTTGAGTTTTGCTAAGTTAAATTATAAAAGTCTGAATATCTGGGTCACTTTTGGATTGGATGGAACACTGAAACATTATTGCTAAATGTATCTAAGTTAATCTACTTTTGGCTTCTTATTGCAGAGAGGCTAAAAGTCTTTGAGTCTCCTACTGTAAAGTGTGGCACGTTTCTAGAAATTATGAAAAGTGTTTAGAATGCTGGGATAAAAGACAATTCATAATTGCTTACCTTTTTAGTGTTTACTATGGTTTGTTAAAGGTTAAAGAGTTCTAATATATGTGATTAAAGCTGCTAGAAATTAACAAGAAAAACAGCCCTGTATTCAAGGAAAGTAAGGGGTAAGTTTTCAGTAAAGAAGGTATAAAAAGAATGGAAATTTTGTTTGGTTGGTTAAGAAAGATAAATTTGTCCTAAAGTACTAGGAGGAAAAACAAAAAAAAGAACATGGGACAAATTCTGAAGGCAAAAAGAAAGTCGTAGAAGGTTTGTGAAGGAGGAATTCTGAAAGGAGTTTTATGCCTGGTCAAGTTGGCTAAGATTAAAGTAAATCCAACTAAGTGAAGGAGTTTTAATGTTAAAAATAAGCTGGTGCAGAAATTAAAATTTGACTTTTTTAAGAGGATAATTTTCTTAAACTCTTAGTCTGCTCTTGATAAAGAAGTTATAAAAGGTTTTTCCTTCTGAGTAAGTTTACAGAAGATCTATGCTTTGTTAAGGTAATTTCCTAGGTGCAAAAAGACAGGGGTCTCTCTATTAAGGTTTTTTTTTGCTGTTGTCACTTTGATTAAATATTATGAGCCTTGTTTCATTGACCTTTGTTTTACAATAACAAGGTCAGCAACCTCTTGATCTTGTTTAAGTGTTTAAAAATCTTTTGATATTTTTGACAAGCTTCTCCCTCAAACAAATAGTCAAGTCCTGAATAAAGGCTTTCCTTTGACCTGGATAAAGGAAGAGAATTTCTCTGAGGATTTTCAGAGGGCCCCTGAAACTTCTCAAAGAAATTTGTTCTCCCTTCCTATAAAGGAGGGACACTAATTAGGCTTGTTTGGAATGCTAAATTGCATGAGAAGCATTGTCAAGTAAATGATGATAAACCTCAGCTTACATTGTGCAGGCAAATGCTATTCACTATTTTAACCTTGCTACTGATGAAGATTATTTTAGGCTGGTTACTGTTGAAAATTGCAGAGGAGGAGACTCTGAGAAGTGGAGATTGCTTGCCCTTTGATAAGAGACATTTGCATTTGTGAAGGAAGTCTCCATCTGTGGGTGTTTTCCTCTCTGCACCAGGAGGAATGGGGGAAGACCTTATCTCCAGAAACTCTTAATGGGGGTGTTTATTGTTTATTGTGCTTTTCTGGTGACCTCATGTAGCTGACTCCCCCC
>NW_025795826.1:0-1601 GCF_021613505.1 Equus quagga
GTAGCCAAGGCCAAAGATTTGTTCCACATAACCATTGAGTTCCATTAGGAGTCACTTGATAAATTCCTGGCCTTCAAGGTCAGTCTGTTCCAAATTAATCCCTTTCTTTAAGTATGATAGTATTCCAAACAAATTATAACAAAGGTTTACAGTTTAAGCATAACAAATGTTTAAATGAGGAGGTAGAAAGTTGGGAATACAGGCCTGGTCCGGAGTCTTGGGACAGCTGTCTACAACAGATGTCGTCATCTTCTCCTCCTGGTATGGTCCTTTCCAACTGGGCTGTATAGAGTCTTATTTGATGTCTCTTTCAATAAATAAATTCTTCAGGTTATAGTCCATGATCCTTAAGTTCTGGAGCTCTGTGAAAGAATCAGCTACCAATCTTTCATTTTACTTTAAGTACCTCAATAAGACCATGACAACAATGTAATATATCCCTTAAGAAAAGCTGGTTCATATATTTCTTCATCTAATTGCATAGGCTGTTTTATTATTATTTCAAAATGAGACAGCCGATGTTTACAAAAAGTATAGATCTAAGATTAAGGAGCACTAGCACAAGAGCTTTTGGCTGTGAGAGAGTAAATGCCTCTGAAAGCTTGCCAATTAAGTCCTAGTTGTGCCATTAGTTTTACCAGTCCTGAGGATCGAGGATGGTAAGTGCAGTGGAAATGCTGCAATATTGGCCAAACATTGCAAACAGATTTGAGTTCCCCAGTCACTGCGTAACTCGGGAGGAATTCCTCAAACAGGAATTATTCTCTCTAATAGTAATTTACCTACTGTTAAAGCCGTTGCTCTTCTGCAAGGAAAGGCCTCAAAACAATGTGAGAACATACAGATCATTACAAGATATATTTATCCTTGAGATGGTGGCATTTGGACAAAGTCCAATTGTCATACCTCAAAGGGTCCCTTAGGAAGGGAAAGTGGCCTTGTGACTCATGAAGTGGCTTCTCTGGATTATACTTTGGGCATATAGCACAAGTAGTAAAGGTTATATGAGCGACTGGAAGAAAGTTGCCAAAAGTATTATTTTCCCCTTTTGTTGCAACCTACATATATTATTTTTCTTCTTCCGTTGTGATTTCTTAAGCCTGTAGAAGGAAAGCTTTTTACTGGATTAACCATCCTTGTTTATCATTTAAGTAAGACCCATTTGTAAACCAAATTAAACAATAGAATGCAGTCGTGGTCTTATCCCCTTGTGATGTTGGAAGCAATGTAGCTGATGCGGGGTCAGTGAGCTGAGGAGTCAAAAGAAATATTTTATTTGGACTCTCTCAAGGTCTGGCAGCAGTGCTCTCACATCTAGAGAATAGTATGGGGACAGGACCCATGGGCAGGAGGAGCTGCTGCTGCAAACATGGGTTGACAGTAGAGCTAAATCTAAGGCATAGGCATGTGAGTCATCTCTTCACAGGACAAAGGAAAGAAATGTAAAAAAGTTAAAATGGTATCAGCGCAGGTGGCGTCGGGCTCTTGGGTGGTCCTATAACTTTCAGATAAGAATCAAATCGGATTAAGTAAATGCCAGAAACCACCACCCTAAATACTATCTTTAGCTAAAGACAAAGGAGGACGTTGGTGGTGGGGGG
>NW_025795827.1:0-1601 GCF_021613505.1 Equus quagga
CCCCCCACCACCAACGTCCTCCTTTGTCTTTAGCTAAAGATAGTATTTAGGGTGGTGGTTTCTGGCATTTACTTAATCCGATTTGATTCTTATCTGAAAGTTATAGGACCACCCAAGAGCCCGACGCCACCTGCGCTGATACCATTTTAACTTTTTTACATTTCTTTCCTTTGTCCTGTGAAGAGATGACTCACATGCCTATGCCTTAGATTTAGCTCTACTGTCAACCCATGTTTGCAGCAGCAGCTCCTCCTGCCCATGGGTCCTGTCCCCATACTATTCTCTAGATGTGAGAGCACTGCTGCCAGACCTTGAGAGAGTCCAAATAAAATATTTCTTTTGACTCCTCAGCTCACTGACCCCGCATCAGCTACATTGCTTCCAACATCACAAGGGGATAAGACCACGACTGCATTCTATTGTTTAATTTGGTTTACAAATGGGTCTTACTTAAATGATAAACAAGGATGGTTAATCCAGTAAAAAGCTTTCCTTCTACAGGCTTAAGAAATCACAACGGAAGAAGAAAAATAATATATGTAGGTTGCAACAAAAGGGGAAAATAATACTTTTGGCAACTTTCTTCCAGTCGCTCATATAACCTTTACTACTTGTGCTATATGCCCAAAGTATAATCCAGAGAAGCCACTTCATGAGTCACAAGGCCACTTTCCCTTCCTAAGGGACCCTTTGAGGTATGACAATTGGACTTTGTCCAAATGCCACCATCTCAAGGATAAATATATCTTGTAATGATCTGTATGTTCTCACATTGTTTTGAGGCCTTTCCTTGCAGAAGAGCAACGGCTTTAACAGTAGGTAAATTACTATTAGAGAGAATAATTCCTGTTTGAGGAATTCCTCCCGAGTTACGCAGTGACTGGGGAACTCAAATCTGTTTGCAATGTTTGGCCAATATTGCAGCATTTCCACTGCACTTACCATCCTCGATCCTCAGGACTGGTAAAACTAATGGCACAACTAGGACTTAATTGGCAAGCTTTCAGAGGCATTTACTCTCTCACAGCCAAAAGCTCTTGTGCTAGTGCTCCTTAATCTTAGATCTATACTTTTTGTAAACATCGGCTGTCTCATTTTGAAATAATAATAAAACAGCCTATGCAATTAGATGAAGAAATATATGAACCAGCTTTTCTTAAGGGATATATTACATTGTTGTCATGGTCTTATTGAGGTACTTAAAGTAAAATGAAAGATTGGTAGCTGATTCTTTCACAGAGCTCCAGAACTTAAGGATCATGGACTATAACCTGAAGAATTTATTTATTGAAAGAGACATCAAATAAGACTCTATACAGCCCAGTTGGAAAGGACCATACCAGGAGGAGAAGATGACGACATCTGTTGTAGACAGCTGTCCCAAGACTCCGGACCAGGCCTGTATTCCCAACTTTCTACCTCCTCATTTAAACATTTGTTATGCTTAAACTGTAAACCTTTGTTATAATTTGTTTGGAATACTATCATACTTAAAGAAAGGGATTAATTTGGAACAGACTGACCTTGAAGGCCAGGAATTTATCAAGTGACTCCTAATGGAACTCAATGGTTATGTGGAACAAATCTTTGGCCTTGGCTAC
>NW_025795828.1:0-3993 GCF_021613505.1 Equus quagga
AAGGAAAGCCTTTATTCAGGACTTGACTATTTGTTTGAGGGAGAAGCCTGTCAAAAATATCAAAAGATTTTTAAACACTTAAACAAGATCAAGAGGTTGCTGATCTTGTCATTGTAAAACAAGGGTCAATGAAACAAGGCTCATAATATTTAATCAAAGTGACAACAGCAAAAAAAAAAAAAAAAAAAACCTTAATAGAGAGACCCCTGTCTTTTTGCACCTAGGAAATTACCTTAACAAAGCATAGATCTTCTGTAAACTTACTCAGAAGGAAAAACCTTTTATAACTTCTTTATCAAGAGCAGACTAAGAGTTTAAGAAAATTATCCTTTTAAAAGAGAAAGTAAAATTTTAATTTCTGCACCAGCTTATTTTTAACATTAAAACTCATTCACTTAGTTGGATTTACTTTAATCTTAGCCAACTTGACCAGGCATATATCTCCTTTCAGAATTTCTCCTTCAGAAACCTTCTACAACTTTCTTTTTGCCTTCAGAATTTGTCCCATGTCCTTTCCACCCCCCCCCCCGCCCCCAGTACTTTAGGGCAAATTTATCTTCCTTAACCAACCAAACAAAATTTCCATTCTTTTTATACCTTCTTTACTGAAAACTTACACCTTACTTTCCTTGAATACAGAGCTATTTTTCTTATTAATTTCTAGCAGCTTTCATCACATATATTAGAACTCTTTAACCTTTAACAAACCATAGTAAACACTAAAAAGGTAAGCAATTACGAATTGTCTTTTATCCCAGCATTCTAAACACTTTTCATAATTTCTAGAAATGTGCCACACTTTACAGTAAGGGACCCAAAGACTTTTAGCCTCTCTGCAATAAGAAGCCAAAAGTAGATTCACTTAGATACGTTTAGCAATAATGTTTCAGTGTTCTCTGGGGACCTGGAATTGGCCACCCCAAGATATGTCTTTTTGGCATGAGGATTATTTGAGGCTGATTGCTTTTGATAAACTGGGACAGGGAAGGAGGCTCTGAGGAATGGAACTTGCCCTTTGTTAGGACATATTTACATTTGTAAGGTAAATCTCTATCTGTAAAAGGTGCCTCCCTCTCTGTACCAGGAAGAAGAAAGGCGATGACCTTCTCTCTAGAAACTCTTAATCAATACCAAAGGCAAGGACTTAAATCTGCATTTTATTGTGCTAGTCTGGTAACCTCCTGTAACTGACTTCCCTCCCCCTCCCAACGCTGGCATTTCTTAAGGATTAAGCATCTTTCCTTATGGAAGGAACTGATTGCTGCGCTCACCTGTGACCGCCCAGCTCCAGACGATAGACTTGCCGCCTGCTACGCCCACCGAGACAGCAGACCACTGCCTGCTGTGTCCATCAAGTGCTGTGCCAACAGGGCAATCTTGTGACTATTGTGGGAGGGACATTTCAATCACATGTGAAACACCCTGTTTGGGGGTATCTAACCACTCTGTGCACCCCACTTCTTCGGTGCCCTTTCTTCCTTCGGGAAAAAAGGCCCCGGGCCATGGTTCCTCATAAAGCTTTGTTTAATTTTCTCTTGCTATTCTGTCTCATGTGAATTTAATTCGTTCTCCAGCCAGACGAACCCCCATTTGGGGAGAGGACATGTCCTCCTCCCCTACAGTAACAATCTTGAGTTTTGCTAAGTTAAATTATAAAAGTCTGAATATCTGGGTCACTTTTGGATTGGATGGAACTGTAGGGGAGGAAGACATTTCCTCTTCCCAAATGGGGGTTCATCTGGCTGGAGAACGGATTAAATTCACATGAGACAGAATAGCAAGAGAAAATTAAACAAAGCTTTATGAGGAACCATGGCCCGGGGCCTTTCTTCCCGAAGGAAGAAAGGGCACCGAAGAAGTGGGGTGCACAGAGCGGTTATATAGCCCCAAACAGGGTGTTTCACATGTGATTGAAAAGTCCCTTTTACAATAGTCACGAGGCTGCTCTGTCAGCACAGCGCTTGATGGAAACGGCAGATAGGTCTGCTGTCTCAGCGAGCGCCGCGCCGCAGGGTGGCAGGTGTGTTGCCTCGGGCTAGGGGGTGTCACAGATGAGCGCCGCAATCGGTTCCCAGCCTAAAGAAAGATGCTTAATCTTTAAGGAGATGCCAACGTTTGGAGGGGGAGGGAAGTCAGTTACAGGAGGTTACCAGACTAGCACAATAAAATGCAGATTTTAAGTCCTTGCCTTTGGTATTGATTAAGAGTTTTGGAGAGTAGGTCATCTCCTTTCTTCTTCCTGGTACAGAGAGGGAGGCAGCTTTTACAGATAGAGATTTACCTTACAAATGTAAATGTGTCCTAAGGAAGGGCAAGTTCCATTCCTCAGAGCCTCCTTGCCTGTCCCAGTTTATCAAAAGCAATGAGCCTCAAATAATCCTGATGCCAAAGAGATATATCTTGGGGTGGCCAATTCCAGGTCCCCACATTACCTAAAAGAATTTGGAAGCTGTTTTTTCCCCAAGTATACAGACCATAAAACAGTTATTTTACCCACTTTTGTCTATTTAAATCATTTGTTTCCAACAATTATGTACAGATTACCTACGAAAACTTCACGAGGCATTAGACAAAGCTGGTCATCATTCAAAGCTATTATTTTGCTGACGAATTTAATAGACAACATGAACTTATTTGACTAGTAAATCCAGGCTGCATGCCTGCATCATATTCAAATACCAACAACTTTTGAGGACATGCCTTTTCAATCAAACCAACAACTTAAACTTTCATTAACCAAAGATTAACCTGTATCATGTTAACTTGAAAGACATTTGGGTTAGAACTTTTAGAAAAACTTTCTGTAAGCACTTACTTTAAGTCAATTGAATGGAGCTCTTTAGAAATTGTACCATCCGGAGGTAAAATATGAAAACTTTTGTAACATATGTAGACACACACAGACAGACAGACATACAGACAAACATTTTCCTTAGATTTGACTTTGGTGTTCTCATAGCAGACCGTGGTGAAAAAACTTGTTCTCCCAGTTTTTTTTTTTCTCTTTCTTATTCTTTCTTTTGGCCTTAGCAATCTAGTTTGGGATCCCCCTTTGTTAAGCAACTGCAATCACAGCATGAAGCCAACTGGAGTCTGGAGGAAAGGCTGCCCATTCGGGGAACTGATCTAGCTGTTTTAGAAGCTCGATTTCCCACTTCTCTTTTAATATTGTTTTGTTATAAAGTCTGAACAACTTCTAAGGACAGTGTAGTGGGTCAGAAGTGTGCTGCTTGTGAGTGTTAGTCCCTATAGAAAGGTCGTAAACACTCTCTTACGTGCCTCAGTTTTTCCGTCCGGCCGGCCGCCTAATACCGCCGTGGGAGCTTGGAGTGCGGGAGTGACCAGCCCTTATGTGCGCTCCCCCGGACGAGCCTGTAACTAATTACCATGAATGAGAGTGGAGTTCCCTTTGGGACTGCTGCACGTCTCGAGGATTGATCCGCTGACACTCCCACTGAGGTCCTTAGTCACCTAAGGGCGCCTTTTGGTAAAGGCCGGGAGAAGCAAGTGTCCCTTTTCTTCAGAGCTGAACACGGTCAGTCTCTCATTTCTCTATCAAGCAGTTGTTCAGACTTTATAAACACAATTCTTTCCAATTTAAAGCCAAATTAAAAACGTCAGCCTTCCCCATTCACTCCCAAGTTCCTCTAGGCTCCTCTGGCCTAGGAACTTCCCTCTATGCTCCTCTGGCCTAGGAACTGTAGCGGTACCCCTCAAACGTCTAGTCTTAAGACCTTACCCAGCTCATATAAACTCTTGGACCGTCAACTTAAAAATAAGGAGGTCCGGGTTTCAGGAGAACTCACCAGGGTCACCTGAAGAATGCAGTGATCCGGGGGCCTCAATGGGCCCTTATTGGTACCGAATGCCAGTTCAGTGTAGATTCCAGGTGGCCTCCGGTGGGTTTCTCTGAAATCCTGCCGCGACTACGCCAAGAACTGTCGACGAAAATAAT
Organism: Equus quagga; assembly: GCF_021613505.1. NCBI lineage: Eukaryota > Metazoa > Chordata > Mammalia > Perissodactyla > Equidae > Equus > Equus quagga. The sequence continues at coordinate 3,956 of NW_025795828.1, forward strand.
CCATAACCAATCTGTAAATGAAAATTTGGGTGAGTTTA
>NW_025795829.1:0-3993 GCF_021613505.1 Equus quagga
TAAACTCACCCAAATTTTCATTTACAGATTGGTTATGGATTATTTTCGTCGACAGTTCTTGGCGTAGTCGCGGCAGGATTTCAGAGAAACCCACCGGAGGCCACCTGGAATCTACACTGAACTGGCATTCGGTACCAATAAGGGCCCATTGAGGCCCCCGGATCACTGCATTCTTCAGGTGACCCTGGTGAGTTCTCCTGAAACCCGGACCTCCTTATTTTTAAGTTGACGGTCCAAGAGTTTATATGAGCTGGGTAAGGTCTTAAGACTAGACGTTTGAGGGGTACCGCTACAGTTCCTAGGCCAGAGGAGCATAGAGGGAAGTTCCTAGGCCAGAGGAGCCTAGAGGAACTTGGGAGTGAATGGGGAAGGCTGACGTTTTTAATTTGGCTTTAAATTGGAAAGAATTGTGTTTATAAAGTCTGAACAACTGCTTGATAGAGAAATGAGAGACTGACCGTGTTCAGCTCTGAAGAAAAGGGACACTTGCTTCTCCCGGCCTTTACCAAAAGGCGCCCTTAGGTGACTAAGGACCTCAGTGGGAGTGTCAGCGGATCAATCCTCGAGACGTGCAGCAGTCCCAAAGGGAACTCCACTCTCATTCATGGTAATTAGTTACAGGCTCGTCCGGGGGAGCGCACATAAGGGCTGGTCACTCCCGCACTCCAAGCTCCCACGGCGGTATTAGGCGGCCGGCCGGACGGAAAAACTGAGGCACGTAAGAGAGTGTTTACGACCTTTCTATAGGGACTAACACTCACAAGCAGCACACTTCTGACCCACTACACTGTCCTTAGAAGTTGTTCAGACTTTATAACAAAACAATATTAAAAGAGAAGTGGGAAATCGAGCTTCTAAAACAGCTAGATCAGTTCCCCGAATGGGCAGCCTTTCCTCCAGACTCCAGTTGGCTTCATGCTGTGATTGCAGTTGCTTAACAAAGGGGGATCCCAAACTAGATTGCTAAGGCCAAAAGAAAGAATAAGAAAGAGAAAAAAAAAAACTGGGAGAACAAGTTTTTTCACCACGGTCTGCTATGAGAACACCAAAGTCAAATCTAAGGAAAATGTTTGTCTGTATGTCTGTCTGTCTGTGTGTGTCTACATATGTTACAAAAGTTTTCATATTTTACCTCCGGATGGTACAATTTCTAAAGAGCTCCATTCAATTGACTTAAAGTAAGTGCTTACAGAAAGTTTTTCTAAAAGTTCTAACCCAAATGTCTTTCAAGTTAACATGATACAGGTTAATCTTTGGTTAATGAAAGTTTAAGTTGTTGGTTTGATTGAAAAGGCATGTCCTCAAAAGTTGTTGGTATTTGAATATGATGCAGGCATGCAGCCTGGATTTACTAGTCAAATAAGTTCATGTTGTCTATTAAATTCGTCAGCAAAATAATAGCTTTGAATGATGACCAGCTTTGTCTAATGCCTCGTGAAGTTTTCGTAGGTAATCTGTACATAATTGTTGGAAACAAATGATTTAAATAGACAAAAGTGGGTAAAATAACTGTTTTATGGTCTGTATACTTGGGGAAAAAACAGCTTCCAAATTCTTTTAGGTAATGTGGGGACCTGGAATTGGCCACCCCAAGATATATCTCTTTGGCATCAGGATTATTTGAGGCTCATTGCTTTTGATAAACTGGGACAGGCAAGGAGGCTCTGAGGAATGGAACTTGCCCTTCCTTAGGACACATTTACATTTGTAAGGTAAATCTCTATCTGTAAAAGCTGCCTCCCTCTCTGTACCAGGAAGAAGAAAGGAGATGACCTACTCTCCAAAACTCTTAATCAATACCAAAGGCAAGGACTTAAAATCTGCATTTTATTGTGCTAGTCTGGTAACCTCCTGTAACTGACTTCCCTCCCCCTCCAAACGTTGGCATCTCCTTAAAGATTAAGCATCTTTCTTTAGGCTGGGAACCGATTGCGGCGCTCATCTGTGACACCCCCTAGCCCGAGGCAACACACCTGCCACCCTGCGGCGCGGCGCTCGCTGAGACAGCAGACCTATCTGCCGTTTCCATCAAGCGCTGTGCTGACAGAGCAGCCTCGTGACTATTGTAAAAGGGACTTTTCAATCACATGTGAAACACCCTGTTTGGGGCTATATAACCGCTCTGTGCACCCCACTTCTTCGGTGCCCTTTCTTCCTTCGGGAAGAAAGGCCCCGGGCCATGGTTCCTCATAAAGCTTTGTTTAATTTTCTCTTGCTATTCTGTCTCATGTGAATTTAATTCGTTCTCCAGCCAGACGAACCCCCATTTGGGGAGAGGACATGTCCTCCTCCCCTACAGTAACAATCTTGAGTTTTGCTAAGTTAAATTATAAAAGTCTGAATATCTGGGTCACTTTTGGATTGGATGGAACTGTAGGGGAGGAAGACATTTCCTCTTCCCAAATGGGGGTTCATCTGGCTGGAGAACGGATTAAATTCACATGAGACAGAATAGCAAGAGAAAATTAAACAAAGCTTTATGAGGAACCATGGCCCGGGGCCTTTTTTCCCGAAGGAAGAAAGGGCACCGAAGAAGTGGGGTGCACAGAGTGGTTAGATACCCCCAAACAGGGTGTTTCACATGTGATTGAAATGTCCCTCCCACAATAGTCACAAGATTGCCCTGTTGGCACAGCACTTGATGGACACAGCAGGCAGTGGTCTGCTGTCTCGGTGGGCGTAGCAGGCGGCAAGTCTATCGTCTGGAGCTGGGCGGTCACAGGTGAGCGCAGCAATCAGTTCCTTCCATAAGGAAAGATGCTTAATCCTTAAGAAATGCCAGCGTTGGGAGGGGGAGGGAAGTCAGTTACAGGAGGTTACCAGACTAGCACAATAAAATGCAGATTTAAGTCCTTGCCTTTGGTATTGATTAAGAGTTTCTAGAGAGAAGGTCATCGCCTTTCTTCTTCCTGGTACAGAGAGGGAGGCACCTTTTACAGATAGAGATTTACCTTACAAATGTAAATATGTCCTAACAAAGGGCAAGTTCCATTCCTCAGAGCCTCCTTCCCTGTCCCAGTTTATCAAAAGCAATCAGCCTCAAATAATCCTCATGCCAAAAAGACATATCTTGGGGTGGCCAATTCCAGGTCCCCAGAGAACACTGAAACATTATTGCTAAACGTATCTAAGTGAATCTACTTTTGGCTTCTTATTGCAGAGAGGCTAAAAGTCTTTGGGTCCCTTACTGTAAAGTGTGGCACATTTCTAGAAATTATGAAAAGTGTTTAGAATGCTGGGATAAAAGACAATTCGTAATTGCTTACCTTTTTAGTGTTTACTATGGTTTGTTAAAGGTTAAAGAGTTCTAATATATGTGATGAAAGCTGCTAGAAATTAATAAGAAAAATAGCTCTGTATTCAAGGAAAGTAAGGTGTAAGTTTTCAGTAAAGAAGGTATAAAAAGAATGGAAATTTTGTTTGGTTGGTTAAGGAAGATAAATTTGCCCTAAAGTACTGGGGGCGGGGGGGGGGGTGGAAAGGACATGGGACAAATTCTGAAGGCAAAAAGAAAGTTGTAGAAGGTTTCTGAAGGAGAAATTCTGAAAGGAGATATATGCCTGGTCAAGTTGGCTAAGATTAAAGTAAATCCAACTAAGTGAATGAGTTTTAATGTTAAAAATAAGCTGGTGCAGAAATTAAAATTTTACTTTCTCTTTTAAAAGGATAATTTTCTTAAACTCTTAGTCTGCTCTTGATAAAGAAGTTATAAAAGGTTTTTCCTTCTGAGTAAGTTTACAGAAGATCTATGCTTTGTTAAGGTAATTTCCTAGGTGCAAAAAGACAGGGGTCTCTCTATTAAGGTTTTTTTTTTTTTTTTTTTTGCTGTTGTCACTTTGATTAAATATTATGAGCCTTGTTTCATTGACCCTTGTTTTACAATGACAAGATCAGCAACCTCTTGATCTTGTTTAAGTGTTTAAAAATCTTTTGATATTTTTGACAGGCTTCTCCCTCAAACAAATAGTCAAGTCCTGAATAAAGGCTTTCCTT
>NW_025795830.1:0-5827 GCF_021613505.1 Equus quagga
AAGGAAAGCCTTTATTCAGGACTTGACTATTTGTTTGAGGGAGAAGCTTGCCAAAAATATCAAAAGATTTTTAAACACTTAAACAAGATCAAGAGGTTGCTGATCTTGTCATTGTGAAATGAGGGTCAATGAAACAATGCTCGTAATATTTAACCAAAGTGACAACAGCAAAAAAACCTTAATAGAGAGACCCCTGTCTTTTTGCACCTAGGAAATTACCTTAACAAAGCATAGATCTTCTGTAAACTTACTCAGAAGGAAAAACCTTTTATAACTTCTTTATCAAGAGCAGACTAGGAGTTTAAGAAAATTATCCTTTTAAAAGAGAAAGTCAAATTTTAATTTCTACACCAGCTTATTTTTAACATTAAAACCCAATCACTTAGTTGGATTTACTTTAATCTTAGCCAACTTGACCAGGCATAAAACTCCTTTCAGAATTTCTCCTTCACAAACCTTCTACAACTTTCTTTTTGCCTTCAGAATTTGTCCCATGTCCTTTATTTTTTTCTCCTAGTACTTTAGGACAAATTTATCTTTCTTAACCCAACAAACAAAATATCCATTCTTTTTATACCTTCTTTACTGAAAACTTACACCTTACTTTCCTTGAATACAGAGCTGTTTTTCTTATTAATTCCTAGCAGCTTTAATCACATATATTAGAACTCTTTAACCTTTAACAAACCATAGTAAACACCAAAAAGGTAAGCAATTACGAATTGTCTTTTATCCCAGCATTCTAAACACGTTTCATAATTTCTAGAAACGTGCCACACTTTACAGTAAGAGACCCAAAGACTTTTAGCCTCTCTGCAATAAGAAGCCAAAAGTAGATAACTTAGATATGTTTAGCAATGTTTGTGTTCTATCCAATCCAAAATGACCCAGATACTCAGATTTTTATCATTTAACTTAACTTGGCAAAACTCAAGATTGTTCCAAAAAGAACTTGGAAGCTGTTTTTTCCCCAAGTATACAGACCATAAAAGTTATTTTACTCACTTTTGTCTATTTAAATCATTTGTTTCCAACAGTTATGTTCAGATTACCTACGAAAACTTCATGAGGCATTAGACAAACAGCTATCATTTAAAGCTATTATTTGCTGACAAATTTCTAACAGACGACGTGAACTTATTGACTAGTAAACCCAGGCTGCATATCTGCATCATATTCAAATACCAACAACTTTTGAAAAGGACATGCCTTTTCAATCAAACCAACGACTTGAACTTTCATTAACCAAAGATCAATCTATATCATGTTAACTTGAAAGATATTTGGGTTAGAACTTTTAGAAAAACTTTTTCTAAGCACTTACTTTAAGTCACTTGAATGGAGCTCTTTAGAAATTGTACCATCCAGAGGTAAAACATAAAAACTTTTGTAACATATATAGACACACACAGACAGACAGACATATAGACAAACATTTTCCTTAGATTTGACTTTGGTGTTCTCATAGCAGACCGCGGTTTTTTTTTTTTTTCTCTTCCTTTTCTTTCTTTTGGGCTTTGGCATCTGGCTTGGGATCCCCCTTTGTTAAGCAATTGCAATCACAGCATGAAGCCAACCGTAGTCTGGAGGAAAGGCTGCCCATTCAGGAACTGATTGAGCTGTTTTAGAAGCTCGATTTCCCACTTCTCTTTTAATATTGTTTTGTTATAAAGTCTGAACAACTTCTAAGGACAGTGTCGTGGGTCAGAAAGTATGCTGCTTGTGAGTGTTACTCCCTATAGAAAGGTTGTAAACACTCTCTTACATGCCTCGGTTTTTCCCTCTGGCCGCCTAATACCGCCGTGGGGGCTCGGATCGTGGGGGTGACCAGCCCTATGCGCACGTCCCCAGATGAGCCTGTAGTTAATTACTGTGAATGAAAGTGGAATTCCCTATGGGACCGCTGACATCTCGAGGGTTGATCCTCTGAGACTTCCGCTGAGGTCCTTAGTCGCCTAAGGGCGTCTTTTGATAAAGGCTGGGAGGAGCAAGTGTCCCTTTTCTTCGGAGCTGAACACGTTCAGTCTCTCATTTCTCTATCAAGCAGTTTGTTCAGACTTTATAAACACAATTCTTTCCAATTTAAAGCCAAGTTAAAAACGTCAGCATTCCCCATTCACTCCCAAGTTCCTCTAGGCTCCTCTGGCCTAGGAACTTCCCTCTAGGCTCCTCTGGCCTAGGAACTGTACCAGTACCCTCAAACCTCTAGTCTTAAGACCTTACCCAGCTCATATAAACTCTTGGACCGTCAATTTAAAATAAGGAGGTCCGGGTTTCAGGAGAACTCACCAGGGTCACCTGAAGAATGCAGTGATCCGGGGGGCTCAGTGGGCCCTTATTGGTACCGAATGTGGGTTCAGTGTAGATTCCAGGTGGCCTCTGGTGGGTTTCTCTGAAATCCTGCCTCAACTACACCAAGAACTGTCAGCGAAAATAATCCATAACCAATCTATAAATGAAAATTTGGGTGAGTTTATTCTGAGCTGAAATCTGAGGACCATGGCCTGGGGCCTTTCTTCCCGAAGGAAGAAAGGGCACCAAAGAAGTGGGGTGCACAGAATGGTTGTGTACCCCCAAACAGGGTGTTTCACATGTGATTGAAATGTCCCTCCCACAATAGTCACAAGATTGCCGTGTCGGCACAACGCTTGATGGACACAGCAGGTGGTGGGTCTGCTATCTTGGAGGGCGTAGCAGGAGGCAAGTCTATTGTCTGGAGCTGGGCGGTCACAGGTGAGTGCATCAATCAGTTTCTAGCCTAAGGAAAGATGCTTAATCCTTAAGGAGATGCCAACGTTGGGAGGGGGAGGGAAGTTGCACCTTTATCTCAAGGTCCTTTGTTCTTGCCATAGGGAATGTCTAAAGCAGATATACAATGCATGCTCTACAGCCTCGGTCAGGCCCTTTTGGAAAGACAAGGTCAGGCCGAATTAGGTTTATACCAAATGGCTTCCTCATATTCTCCAATATATCCTATTGCTTGCCATTTTTATTTGTCATTTTCCCCTTTTGATCTCTAATCTTTCGATAGAAAGCATTGATGATCAAAATATTGTCCCTCGGCACCAGGGTGGTTGCTGCCTGCCCTGGGTCCATCATGTCCCTCAGTGCTAGGCTTTTATCTCATTATTTGCCTAGTCATCCACGTTGGGGGGAAATAGTGGACAAGCATGGAAGTATATTGATTAACAGAGGAAGCATTTCATATGTTATGTAATTAATTTAGATTGTTGCACAAACATTGTATATGTGCTTTTCTATGACACTTTGCACTTACATTGGATATGATCATAGAACAAGTACAGTAACAATAATTATTCAACTTATTTGAAAACATTAGCTTAAAATGAGTTCTTAGGCGTAGTTTTTATCAGAAAAGGCAATTTGTCCAGGGTTATAAGATAGATCAACCATTTTAAGCCGTTGAGCAATCATTACTTTAGTTTATATGCTATTTTTTACAGCACTGAGTAAAGAAAACAACAATTAGTTTGAATATTATGACCAGTACAAGGATTCCAATAAGTAATAGAAATAGGAATTGCAATCCAGATTGAAAAAGGGAACAGGTACTGAAAGGGAACCAATCAAGCAAATCAAACTCGGTGTAGGATCCACTCGCTTCTTCATGTGCTTTAGCAGAGATGACGCATTGGAAGACTCATCACGTATAAAAACACAACATTCAGTCTGAATGATTGTACACGTGCCACATTGGGATGCAGTAAGAATATCTAAGACCATTCTGTTTTGAAGGACAGCCCTTCTCATTAAAGACATTTCAGTATTTAAATAAGGGTATTCCTGCTTGACTATCATTAAGGGCTTCTTGAGTAAATTTAGTCAGAGATTCCATATGTAATAATGACATCTTTTAGTCCCAAAGAAGAAGCACATATAGTTGCAAATATAGCCATACCAGTGGAACACTGGACAAGCCCATCTGGCCTTAAAGAGAGGGAGATTGGCAAGAGGTTTTAACTGAGCCTGACTCCTTCCCTGCTTTTAAAGGAAACTCAGGGTGCAGTGTTTTAGCCATCCAGGCAGTAGCCAAGGCCAAAGATTTGTTCCACATAACCATTGAGTTCCATTAGGAGTCACTCGATAAATGGCCTGGCCTTCAAGACCAGTCTCTTCCAAATTAATCACTTTAAGCATGATAGTATTCCAAACAAATTATAACAAAGGTTTACAGTTTAAGCATAACAAATGTTTAAATGAGGAGATAGAAGGTTGGGAACACAGGCCTGGTCCGGAGTCTTGGGACAGCTGTCTACAACAGACGTCGTCTTCTTCTCCTCCTGGTATGGTCCTTTCCAACTGGGCTGTACAGAGTCTTATTTGATGCCTCTTTCAATAAATAAATTCTTCAGGTTACAGTCCAAGATCCTTAAGTTCTGGGAGCTCTGTGAAAGAATCAGCTACCAATCTTTCATTTTACTTTAAGTACCTCAATAAGACCGTGACAGCAATGTAATATATCCCTTAAGAAAAGCTGGTTCATGTATTTCTTCATCTAATTGCATAGGCTGTTTTATTATCATTTCAAAATGAGACAGCCGATGTTTACAAAAAGTATAGATCTAAGATTAAGGAGCACGAGCACAAGAGCTTTTGGCCGTGAGAGAGTAAATGCTTCTGAAAGCTTGCCAAGTAAGTTCTAGTTGTGCCATTAGTTTTACCAGTCCTGAGGATCGAGGATGGTAAGTGCAGTGGAAATGCTGCAATATTGGCCAAACATTACAAACAGATTTGAGTTCCCCAGTCACTGTGTAACTCGGGAGGAATTCCTCAGACAGGAATTATTCTCTCTAATAGTAATTTACCTACTGTTAAAGCCATTGCTCTTCTGCAAGGAAAGGCCTCAAAACAATGTGAGAATATGCAGACCATTACAAGATATATTTATCCTTGAGATGGTGGCATTCAGACAAAGTCCAATTGTCATGCCTCAAAGGGTCCCTTAGGAAGGGAAAGTGGCCTCATGACTCATGAAGTGGCTTCTCTGGATTATGCTTTGGGCATATAGCACAACAAGTAGATGCTACATGAGCCACTGGGAGAAAGTTGCCAAAAGTATTATTTTCCCCTTTTCTTGCAACCTACATATATTGTTTTTTCTTCTTCCATGGTGATTTCTTAAGCCTGTAGAAGGAAATCTTTTTATTGGATTAGCAGAGTTAACAGAAAGTAGCAGGCATTCTTGAGGCTGGACAGCATATCCAGCTTGATAACCATCCTTGTTTATCATTTAAGTAAGACCCATTTGTAAACCAAATTAAACAATAGAATGCAGTCGTGGTCTTCTCCCCTTGCGATATTGGAAGCAACGTAGCTGATGCGGGGTCAGTGAGCTGAGGAGTCAAAAGAAGAGTTTTTTTGGACTCTCTCAAGGTCTGGCAGTAGTGCTCTCCCATCTGGAGAATAGCATGGGGACAGGACCCATGGGCAGAAGGAGCTGCTGCTGCAAACATGGGTTGACAGTAGAGCTAAATCTAAGGCATAGGCACGTGAGTCATCTCTTTACAGGACAAAGGAAAGAATATGTAAAAAGTTAAAATGGTATCAGTGCAGGTGGGGTCTGGCTATGGGGTGGTCCTATAACTTTCAGATAAGAATCAAATCGGATTAAGTAAATGCCAGAAGACACCACCCTAAATACTATCTTTAGCTAAAGACAAAGGAGGACGTTGGTGGTGGGTGGAGTCAGCTACATGAGGTCACCAGACAAGCACAATAAACAATACTTAAGTCCTTGCCACCCCCACTAAGAGTTTCTAGAGATAAGGTCTTTCCCCGTTCCTCCTGGGGCGGAGAGGGAAACACC
>NW_025795831.1:0-5827 GCF_021613505.1 Equus quagga
GGTGTTTCCCTCTCCGCCCCAGGAGGAACGGGGAAAGACCTTATCTCTAGAAACTCTTAGTGGGGGTGGCAAGGACTTAAGTATTGTTTATTGTGCTTGTCTGGTGACCTCATGTAGCTGACTCCACCCACCACCAACGTCCTCCTTTGTCTTTAGCTAAAGATAGTATTTAGGGTGGTGTCTTCTGGCATTTACTTAATCCGATTTGATTCTTATCTGAAAGTTATAGGACCACCCCATAGCCAGACCCCACCTGCACTGATACCATTTTAACTTTTTACATATTCTTTCCTTTGTCCTGTAAAGAGATGACTCACGTGCCTATGCCTTAGATTTAGCTCTACTGTCAACCCATGTTTGCAGCAGCAGCTCCTTCTGCCCATGGGTCCTGTCCCCATGCTATTCTCCAGATGGGAGAGCACTACTGCCAGACCTTGAGAGAGTCCAAAAAAACTCTTCTTTTGACTCCTCAGCTCACTGACCCCGCATCAGCTACGTTGCTTCCAATATCGCAAGGGGAGAAGACCACGACTGCATTCTATTGTTTAATTTGGTTTACAAATGGGTCTTACTTAAATGATAAACAAGGATGGTTATCAAGCTGGATATGCTGTCCAGCCTCAAGAATGCCTGCTACTTTCTGTTAACTCTGCTAATCCAATAAAAAGATTTCCTTCTACAGGCTTAAGAAATCACCATGGAAGAAGAAAAAACAATATATGTAGGTTGCAAGAAAAGGGGAAAATAATACTTTTGGCAACTTTCTCCCAGTGGCTCATGTAGCATCTACTTGTTGTGCTATATGCCCAAAGCATAATCCAGAGAAGCCACTTCATGAGTCATGAGGCCACTTTCCCTTCCTAAGGGACCCTTTGAGGCATGACAATTGGACTTTGTCTGAATGCCACCATCTCAAGGATAAATATATCTTGTAATGGTCTGCATATTCTCACATTGTTTTGAGGCCTTTCCTTGCAGAAGAGCAATGGCTTTAACAGTAGGTAAATTACTATTAGAGAGAATAATTCCTGTCTGAGGAATTCCTCCCGAGTTACACAGTGACTGGGGAACTCAAATCTGTTTGTAATGTTTGGCCAATATTGCAGCATTTCCACTGCACTTACCATCCTCGATCCTCAGGACTGGTAAAACTAATGGCACAACTAGAACTTACTTGGCAAGCTTTCAGAAGCATTTACTCTCTCACGGCCAAAAGCTCTTGTGCTCGTGCTCCTTAATCTTAGATCTATACTTTTTGTAAACATCGGCTGTCTCATTTTGAAATGATAATAAAACAGCCTATGCAATTAGATGAAGAAATACATGAACCAGCTTTTCTTAAGGGATATATTACATTGCTGTCACGGTCTTATTGAGGTACTTAAAGTAAAATGAAAGATTGGTAGCTGATTCTTTCACAGAGCTCCCAGAACTTAAGGATCTTGGACTGTAACCTGAAGAATTTATTTATTGAAAGAGGCATCAAATAAGACTCTGTACAGCCCAGTTGGAAAGGACCATACCAGGAGGAGAAGAAGACGACGTCTGTTGTAGACAGCTGTCCCAAGACTCCGGACCAGGCCTGTGTTCCCAACCTTCTATCTCCTCATTTAAACATTTGTTATGCTTAAACTGTAAACCTTTGTTATAATTTGTTTGGAATACTATCATGCTTAAAGTGATTAATTTGGAAGAGACTGGTCTTGAAGGCCAGGCCATTTATCGAGTGACTCCTAATGGAACTCAATGGTTATGTGGAACAAATCTTTGGCCTTGGCTACTGCCTGGATGGCTAAAACACTGCACCCTGAGTTTCCTTTAAAAGCAGGGAAGGAGTCAGGCTCAGTTAAAACCTCTTGCCAATCTCCCTCTCTTTAAGGCCAGATGGGCTTGTCCAGTGTTCCACTGGTATGGCTATATTTGCAACTATATGTGCTTCTTCTTTGGGACTAAAAGATGTCATTATTACATATGGAATCTCTGACTAAATTTACTCAAGAAGCCCTTAATGATAGTCAAGCAGGAATACCCTTATTTAAATACTGAAATGTCTTTAATGAGAAGGGCTGTCCTTCAAAACAGAATGGTCTTAGATATTCTTACTGCATCCCAATGTGGCACGTGTACAATCATTCAGACTGAATGTTGTGTTTTTATACGTGATGAGTCTTCCAATGCGTCATCTCTGCTAAAGCACATGAAGAAGCGAGTGGATCCTACACCGAGTTTGATTTGCTTGATTGGTTCCCTTTCAGTACCTGTTCCCTTTTTCAATCTGGATTGCAATTCCTATTTCTATTACTTATTGGAATCCTTGTACTGGTCATAATATTCAAACTAATTGTTGTTTTCTTTACTCAGTGCTGTAAAAAATAGCATATAAACTAAAGTAATGATTGCTCAACGGCTTAAAATGGTTGATCTATCTTATAACCCTGGACAAATTGCCTTTTCTGATAAAAACTACGCCTAAGAACTCATTTTAAGCTAATGTTTTCAAATAAGTTGAATAATTATTGTTACTGTACTTGTTCTATGATCATATCCAATGTAAGTGCAAAGTGTCATAGAAAAGCACATATACAATGTTTGTGCAACAATCTAAATTAATTACATAACATATGAAATGCTTCCTCTGTTAATCAATATACTTCCATGCTTGTCCACTATTTCCCCCCAACGTGGATGACTAGGCAAATAATGAGATAAAAGCCTAGCACTGAGGGACATGATGGACCCAGGGCAGGCAGCAACCACCCTGGTGCCGAGGGACAATATTTTGATCATCAATGCTTTCTATCGAAAGATTAGAGATCAAAAGGGGAAAATGACAAATAAAAATGGCAAGCAATAGGATATATTGGAGAATATGAGGAAGCCATTTGGTATAAACCTAATTCGGCCTGACCTTGTCTTTCCAAAAGGGCCTGACCGAGGCTGTAGAGCATGCATTGTATATCTGCTTTAGACATTCCCTATGGCAAGAACAAAGGACCTTGAGATAAAGGTGCAACTTCCCTCCCCCTCCCAACGTTGGCATCTCCTTAAGGATTAAGCATCTTTCCTTAGGCTAGAAACTGATTGATGCACTCACCTGTGACCGCCCAGCTCCAGACAATAGACTTGCCTCCTGCTACGCCCTCCAAGATAGCAGACCCACCACCTGCTGTGTCCATCAAGCGTTGTGCCGACACGGCAATCTTGTGACTATTGTGGGAGGGACATTTCAATCACATGTGAAACACCCTGTTTGGGGGTACACAACCATTCTGTGCACCCCACTTCTTTGGTGCCCTTTCTTCCTTCGGGAAGAAAGGCCCCAGGCCATGGTCCTCAGATTTCAGCTCAGAATAAACTCACCCAAATTTTCATTTATAGATTGGTTATGGATTATTTTCGCTGACAGTTCTTGGTGTAGTTGAGGCAGGATTTCAGAGAAACCCACCAGAGGCCACCTGGAATCTACACTGAACCCACATTCGGTACCAATAAGGGCCCACTGAGCCCCCCGGATCACTGCATTCTTCAGGTGACCCTGGTGAGTTCTCCTGAAACCCGGACCTCCTTATTTTAAATTGACGGTCCAAGAGTTTATATGAGCTGGGTAAGGTCTTAAGACTAGAGGTTTGAGGGTACTGGTACAGTTCCTAGGCCAGAGGAGCCTAGAGGGAAGTTCCTAGGCCAGAGGAGCCTAGAGGAACTTGGGAGTGAATGGGGAATGCTGACGTTTTTAACTTGGCTTTAAATTGGAAAGAATTGTGTTTATAAAGTCTGAACAAACTGCTTGATAGAGAAATGAGAGACTGAACGTGTTCAGCTCCGAAGAAAAGGGACACTTGCTCCTCCCAGCCTTTATCAAAAGACGCCCTTAGGCGACTAAGGACCTCAGCGGAAGTCTCAGAGGATCAACCCTCGAGATGTCAGCGGTCCCATAGGGAATTCCACTTTCATTCACAGTAATTAACTACAGGCTCATCTGGGGACGTGCGCATAGGGCTGGTCACCCCCACGATCCGAGCCCCCACGGCGGTATTAGGCGGCCAGAGGGAAAAACCGAGGCATGTAAGAGAGTGTTTACAACCTTTCTATAGGGAGTAACACTCACAAGCAGCATACTTTCTGACCCACGACACTGTCCTTAGAAGTTGTTCAGACTTTATAACAAAACAATATTAAAAGAGAAGTGGGAAATCGAGCTTCTAAAACAGCTCAATCAGTTCCTGAATGGGCAGCCTTTCCTCCAGACTACGGTTGGCTTCATGCTGTGATTGCAATTGCTTAACAAAGGGGGATCCCAAGCCAGATGCCAAAGCCCAAAAGAAAGAAAAGGAAGAGAAAAAAAAAAAAAACCGCGGTCTGCTATGAGAACACCAAAGTCAAATCTAAGGAAAATGTTTGTCTATATGTCTGTCTGTCTGTGTGTGTCTATATATGTTACAAAAGTTTTTATGTTTTACCTCTGGATGGTACAATTTCTAAAGAGCTCCATTCAAGTGACTTAAAGTAAGTGCTTAGAAAAAGTTTTTCTAAAAGTTCTAACCCAAATATCTTTCAAGTTAACATGATATAGATTGATCTTTGGTTAATGAAAGTTCAAGTCGTTGGTTTGATTGAAAAGGCATGTCCTTTTCAAAAGTTGTTGGTATTTGAATATGATGCAGATATGCAGCCTGGGTTTACTAGTCAATAAGTTCACGTCGTCTGTTAGAAATTTGTCAGCAAATAATAGCTTTAAATGATAGCTGTTTGTCTAATGCCTCATGAAGTTTTCGTAGGTAATCTGAACATAACTGTTGGAAACAAATGATTTAAATAGACAAAAGTGAGTAAAATAACTTTTATGGTCTGTATACTTGGGGAAAAAACAGCTTCCAAGTTCTTTTTGGAACAATCTTGAGTTTTGCCAAGTTAAGTTAAATGATAAAAATCTGAGTATCTGGGTCATTTTGGATTGGATAGAACACAAACATTGCTAAACATATCTAAGTTATCTACTTTTGGCTTCTTATTGCAGAGAGGCTAAAAGTCTTTGGGTCTCTTACTGTAAAGTGTGGCACGTTTCTAGAAATTATGAAACGTGTTTAGAATGCTGGGATAAAAGACAATTCGTAATTGCTTACCTTTTTGGTGTTTACTATGGTTTGTTAAAGGTTAAAGAGTTCTAATATATGTGATTAAAGCTGCTAGGAATTAATAAGAAAAACAGCTCTGTATTCAAGGAAAGTAAGGTGTAAGTTTTCAGTAAAGAAGGTATAAAAAGAATGGATATTTTGTTTGTTGGGTTAAGAAAGATAAATTTGTCCTAAAGTACTAGGAGAAAAAAATAAAGGACATGGGACAAATTCTGAAGGCAAAAAGAAAGTTGTAGAAGGTTTGTGAAGGAGAAATTCTGAAAGGAGTTTTATGCCTGGTCAAGTTGGCTAAGATTAAAGTAAATCCAACTAAGTGATTGGGTTTTAATGTTAAAAATAAGCTGGTGTAGAAATTAAAATTTGACTTTCTCTTTTAAAAGGATAATTTTCTTAAACTCCTAGTCTGCTCTTGATAAAGAAGTTATAAAAGGTTTTTCCTTCTGAGTAAGTTTACAGAAGATCTATGCTTTGTTAAGGTAATTTCCTAGGTGCAAAAAGACAGGGGTCTCTCTATTAAGGTTTTTTTGCTGTTGTCACTTTGGTTAAATATTACGAGCATTGTTTCATTGACCCTCATTTCACAATGACAAGATCAGCAACCTCTTGATCTTGTTTAAGTGTTTAAAAATCTTTTGATATTTTTGGCAAGCTTCTCCCTCAAACAAATAGTCAAGTCCTGAATAAAGGCTTTCCTT
>NW_025795832.1:0-2280 GCF_021613505.1 Equus quagga
AAAAAGGGAACTGATACTGAAAAGGGAGCCAACCAAATAAATCAAAGCGGGTGCAGGATTCACATAAGGCATCCACTTGCTTCTTCATGTGCTTTAGCAGAGATGACACATTGGAAGATTCATCACGTACAAAAACACAGCATTCAGTCTGAATAATTGTATATGTACCACCTTGGGATGCAGTAAGAATATCTAAAGCCATTCTGTTTTGAAGGACAGCCTTTCGCATTAAAGACATTTCGGTATTTAATAAGGTTATTCCTGCTTGACTATCATTAAGGGCTCCTTGAGTAAATTTAGTCAGATCTCCCATATGTAATAACGACATCTTTTAGCCCCAAAGAAGAAGCACATATAGCTGCAAATACAGCCATACCAGTGGAACACTGAACAAGCCCATCCGGCCTTAAAGAGAGGGAGATTGGCAAGAGGTTTTAACTCAGCCTGACTCCTTCCCTGCTTTTAAAGGAAACTCAGGGTGCACTGTTTTAGCCATCCAGGCAGTAGCCAAGGCCAAAGATTTGTTCCACATAACCATTCAGTTCCATTAGGAGTCACTCGATAAATTCCTGGCCTTCAAGACCAGTCTGTTCCAAATTAATCACTTTCTTTAAGTATAATAATATTCCAAACAAATTATAAAATAGGTATACAGTTTAAGCATAACAAATGTTTAAATGAGGAGATACAAGGTTGGGAATACAGGCCTGGTCCGGAGTCTTGGGACAGCTGTCTACAACAGATGTCGTCGTCTTCTCCTCCTGGTTTGGTCCTTTCCAACTGCGCTGTATAGAGTCTTATTTGATGTCTCTTTCAATAAATAAATTCTTCAGGTTACAGTCCATGATCCTTAAGTTCTGGAGCTCTGTGAAAGAATCAGCTACCTATCTTTCATTTTACTTTAAGTACCTCAATAAGACTGTGACAACAATGTAATATATCCCTTAAGAAAAGCTGGTTCATATATTTCTTCATCTAATTGCATAGGCTGTTTTATTATTATTTCAAAATGAGACAGCCGATGTTTACAAAAAGTATAGATCTAAGATTAAGGAGCACTAGCACAAGAGCTTTTGGCCGTGAGAGAGTAACTGCTTCTGAAAGCTTGCCAATTAAGTTCTAGTTGTGCCATTAGTTTTACCAGTCCTGAGGATCGAGGATGGTAAGCGCAGTGGAAATGTTGCAATATTGGCCAAACATTATAAACAGATTTGAGTTCCCCAGTCACTGTGTAACTCAGGAGGAATTCCTCAAACAGGAATTATTCTAATAGTAATTTACCTTCTGTTAAAGCCGTTGCTCTTCTGCAAGGAAAGGCCTCAAAACAATGTGAGAACATACAGATCATTACAAGACATATTTCTCCTTGAGATGGTGGCATTTGCACAAAGTCCAATTGTCATACCTCAAAGGGTCCCTTAGGAAGGGACAGTGGCCTCATGACTCATGAAGTGGCTTCTCTGGATTATACTTTGGGCATATAGCACAAGTAGTAGAGGCCATATGAGCCACTGGGAGAAAGTTGCCCAAAGTATTATTTTCCCCTTTTATTGCAACCTACATATATTATTTTTCTTCTTCCGTGGTGATTTCTTAAGCCTGTAGAAGGAAATCTTTTTACTGGATTAACAGAGTTAACAGAAAGTAGCAGGCATTCTTGAGGCTGGACAGCATATCCAGCTTGATAACCATCCTTGTTTATCATTTAAGCAAGACCCATTTGTAAACCAAATTAAACAATAGAATGCAGTCGTGGTCTTCTCCCCTTGTGATGTTGGAAGCAACGTAGCTGATGCGGGGTCGGTGAGCTGAGGAGTCAAAAGAAAGATTTTTTTGGACTCTCTCAAGGTCTGGCAGTAGTGCTCTCCCATCTAGAGAATAGCATGGGGATGGGACCCATGGGCAGGAGGAGCTGCTGTTGCAAACATGGGTTGACAGTAGAGCTAAATCTAAGGCATAGGCATGTGAGTCATCTCTTTACAGGACAAAGGAAAGAATATGTAAAGAAGTTAAAATGGTATCAGTGCAGGTGGGGTCTGGCTATTGGGTGGTCCTATAACTTTCAGATAAGAATCAAATCGGATTAAGTAAATGCCAGAAGCCACCACCCTAAATAGTATCTTTAGCTAAAGACAAAGGAGGACGTTGGTGGTGGGGGCTCAGCTACATGAGGTCACCAGACAAGCACAATAAACAAGACTTAAGTCCTTGCCACCCCCATTAAGAGTTTCTGGAGATAAGGTCTTTCCCCGTTCCTCCTGGGGCGGAGAGGGAAACACC
>NW_025795833.1:0-2280 GCF_021613505.1 Equus quagga
GGTGTTTCCCTCTCCGCCCCAGGAGGAACGGGGAAAGACCTTATCTCCAGAAACTCTTAATGGGGGTGGCAAGGACTTAAGTCTTGTTTATTGTGCTTGTCTGGTGACCTCATGTAGCTGAGCCCCCACCACCAACGTCCTCCTTTGTCTTTAGCTAAAGATACTATTTAGGGTGGTGGCTTCTGGCATTTACTTAATCCGATTTGATTCTTATCTGAAAGTTATAGGACCACCCAATAGCCAGACCCCACCTGCACTGATACCATTTTAACTTCTTTACATATTCTTTCCTTTGTCCTGTAAAGAGATGACTCACATGCCTATGCCTTAGATTTAGCTCTACTGTCAACCCATGTTTGCAACAGCAGCTCCTCCTGCCCATGGGTCCCATCCCCATGCTATTCTCTAGATGGGAGAGCACTACTGCCAGACCTTGAGAGAGTCCAAAAAAATCTTTCTTTTGACTCCTCAGCTCACCGACCCCGCATCAGCTACGTTGCTTCCAACATCACAAGGGGAGAAGACCACGACTGCATTCTATTGTTTAATTTGGTTTACAAATGGGTCTTGCTTAAATGATAAACAAGGATGGTTATCAAGCTGGATATGCTGTCCAGCCTCAAGAATGCCTGCTACTTTCTGTTAACTCTGTTAATCCAGTAAAAAGATTTCCTTCTACAGGCTTAAGAAATCACCACGGAAGAAGAAAAATAATATATGTAGGTTGCAATAAAAGGGGAAAATAATACTTTGGGCAACTTTCTCCCAGTGGCTCATATGGCCTCTACTACTTGTGCTATATGCCCAAAGTATAATCCAGAGAAGCCACTTCATGAGTCATGAGGCCACTGTCCCTTCCTAAGGGACCCTTTGAGGTATGACAATTGGACTTTGTGCAAATGCCACCATCTCAAGGAGAAATATGTCTTGTAATGATCTGTATGTTCTCACATTGTTTTGAGGCCTTTCCTTGCAGAAGAGCAACGGCTTTAACAGAAGGTAAATTACTATTAGAATAATTCCTGTTTGAGGAATTCCTCCTGAGTTACACAGTGACTGGGGAACTCAAATCTGTTTATAATGTTTGGCCAATATTGCAACATTTCCACTGCGCTTACCATCCTCGATCCTCAGGACTGGTAAAACTAATGGCACAACTAGAACTTAATTGGCAAGCTTTCAGAAGCAGTTACTCTCTCACGGCCAAAAGCTCTTGTGCTAGTGCTCCTTAATCTTAGATCTATACTTTTTGTAAACATCGGCTGTCTCATTTTGAAATAATAATAAAACAGCCTATGCAATTAGATGAAGAAATATATGAACCAGCTTTTCTTAAGGGATATATTACATTGTTGTCACAGTCTTATTGAGGTACTTAAAGTAAAATGAAAGATAGGTAGCTGATTCTTTCACAGAGCTCCAGAACTTAAGGATCATGGACTGTAACCTGAAGAATTTATTTATTGAAAGAGACATCAAATAAGACTCTATACAGCGCAGTTGGAAAGGACCAAACCAGGAGGAGAAGACGACGACATCTGTTGTAGACAGCTGTCCCAAGACTCCGGACCAGGCCTGTATTCCCAACCTTGTATCTCCTCATTTAAACATTTGTTATGCTTAAACTGTATACCTATTTTATAATTTGTTTGGAATATTATTATACTTAAAGAAAGTGATTAATTTGGAACAGACTGGTCTTGAAGGCCAGGAATTTATCGAGTGACTCCTAATGGAACTGAATGGTTATGTGGAACAAATCTTTGGCCTTGGCTACTGCCTGGATGGCTAAAACAGTGCACCCTGAGTTTCCTTTAAAAGCAGGGAAGGAGTCAGGCTGAGTTAAAACCTCTTGCCAATCTCCCTCTCTTTAAGGCCGGATGGGCTTGTTCAGTGTTCCACTGGTATGGCTGTATTTGCAGCTATATGTGCTTCTTCTTTGGGGCTAAAAGATGTCGTTATTACATATGGGAGATCTGACTAAATTTACTCAAGGAGCCCTTAATGATAGTCAAGCAGGAATAACCTTATTAAATACCGAAATGTCTTTAATGCGAAAGGCTGTCCTTCAAAACAGAATGGCTTTAGATATTCTTACTGCATCCCAAGGTGGTACATATACAATTATTCAGACTGAATGCTGTGTTTTTGTACGTGATGAATCTTCCAATGTGTCATCTCTGCTAAAGCACATGAAGAAGCAAGTGGATGCCTTATGTGAATCCTGCACCCGCTTTGATTTATTTGGTTGGCTCCCTTTTCAGTATCAGTTCCCTTTTT
>NW_025795834.1:0-8457 GCF_021613505.1 Equus quagga
GCTCCCACCTGCCTGATTAGTACAAAGGTGTTCTCCTTGGCCAGCCATTGACTGCTCTATTCCCAGGAAGGCTGTTGCTGGGAGAAGGGAGGATCCTGGAGGAAGCCCGCCCCTCCCAGATGCACGGGCCGGACAGGGAGCCCTCCCATGCCCGTCAGCTCTCCTGAGCTCTCCAGGCACAGCAGGACAGAGATTCCCACAAGAGCATCTCCCTCCATGTGGCTGCAGGGAAAGGAAAGGAGGGGCTAAGACAGGATCCAGGTCAAGCTCCTTAGCCCAGAGCTCTCAGGAGGGCCTGGCTGACCGCTCCCAACTCCTGTCTTCCTGACTCTCCCGGCCTCCACATGGCCTTGGTCCAGGTGCCTCGAGGACTCTCAGCTTCCTTGCCTCTGATCACACCAGCCTCCAGGCCTTTGCTCAGCCTGTTCCCTCCCCCTGGCATGCCTTTCCCCACCTTCCCCACCAGGTGAAAGCTGACCTCTCCTTAGAGACCCAGCTCAAAAGCTGCCTGCTCCTGCTGGCTTCCCCCAGTGACTTCCAGGCTCCCCTGGAATGTTCCACTTTCCTGCTTGTAGTTCTATTTGTGTTAAGGTTCTTCAGCCGTCTGTCCCCTCCATTCGACTCTGAGCACCCAGCAGGGGTCCTGTCTGTTCTCGCTGCCCCTCCTGTTCCAGTGCCTCCAGGGGTCCCCTCCACCTCCCGGGCACAGCCTGGCTATGTCGGAGGTGGAGCCGTTACTTGCACATAAAACAACCAGCCACTCAGGACACAGCACAACCCGAATTTCACTCCCAGTTAAGTAATTCCATTTGTTTTTCTTGTTTATCTTCTTGAAATGCTCTTTCTGGCCAAGAACAAATAAGATTATGACTCAGATTTCACACAAATTACCTCCCTGATTCAACCTACTTTCGACGGTTCTCTCAGATTTCTGAGAGCTTCCATTTATTTCTTCATGGCTCCTTACTCCACCCATAATATTTTTAGGTGAAGAGAAATAGGAAGAGAGAATTGCAGAAATACATGGGTCCCAGCTGAAATCTGAATCACGCCCCAGCCTTGAGCAGGACAGTCCAATGCCTCCCCTCCCCCAGGGGCCACACCAGGTCTGGACGTGCCCCCAGCTCCCTCCGGCCTCCCCCACCCTGGCTCACTAGCTGCTGTCTGGAGCTTTGGGGGAAGTAGGGTCCTTTCCTTACTGCCCTGGACGCTCCTCTGAAGGGACGAAAACAGTCTTGTTCTTTTCTGAGCACAGCAGGTGCCCGTCACACAGCTCCTAGGGGGCAGAGTGGAGGCCAACCCCAGGCCTTCCGACGCTGGTATTTAAGGGGGAAATGTAATTTTAATAGTTCAAAGCTTTCTAGGTCTGAATCTGCCTGTATAAGCACAGAGATCGAGGCTCCCACTCCCAAGTTACACTCACACGTCTACAGTAGGTTTTTATTTAAGATCACAGCCCTGCTGGCGTTCTGCAACGTGCCCCCTCACGCCCTGCATCCAGGCCGCCTTTCTGACGCGGGGCGCACCGGACCGCCTCTCCCTTCGCCATCACCCCCAAGTCCTGAGCGCAGGGCCAGGCAGAGGGGACAAGAAGCCCTGCCATCTCCCTGCAGGGTCTCCCGTCATGTGGCCCTGGGTATGGTACTCCCCTCTTAGGGCCTCAGTTTCCCCACAGGGCCTGGCACTGAGCAGGCACTCAGGGACGCGGTGGGTGGAACAACTCGGATTCCCTGCATCTCGAAAGCAGCCGTCTGCCGCCATCAGCCTCAGCAGCAGCCCTCTGGGCAGCGCAGGGCGGCCAGGCCACAGGAGCAGAGGCTCGCACTCCCCTGCCACCTCCGTGCCCTCTGCCTCCTTCAAATTCCCCAAAGAATGAGCAACTTGACACCCACCGTCTTTCTGGGGTCACCTGCTCATGTCGGGGAGTCCAGAAGCCAAGCTGAGCCCAGGGAGCTTTGTGAACCCACCTGAGCAGTTTCCCTCCCTCTCCACTGCTCAGGGGCACAGGGGGCGGGAGGAAGCAGTCAGACGAACCGAACCAGGTTCAAACCCGGGCTCTGACTCTGTTTAACCTGTGACCTTGGGCCCACAGCCCGACCTCTCTGAGCTTAGATTTTCCCTCATCTATAAAATGGTGACAATAATCCGTTTCTTAGAGAGTTGTTGTGAGGATGGGGAGATGGGCGGGGGATGGGGGGCCTGGCCTCCCCAACTTACCAAGGAATCTTCCTCTGGCTGAGTGAGAACAAGATCCAGTTCTTAGCTGTGCAGATCCAGTCACAGGCTGTGTGTCTGTGCAACAACCAGATACATCCTCCGGGCCCAAATATACTTCAGAACTAAAAAGAGAAACTGAAACTAGCTCCTCTGAGCTAGTGCTATAACCAGACACATCCTCTGGGCCCAGATATACTTGGGGACCCAGTAGGGAAACTGAAAGTCAATCCTCTGAGCAGCTCTTGATCAAACAAACATACTGCCCGGCACCACCCTGGCTATTTCCGCCCTCCTTGCTGACCTCCTTAAAAGAGCAACCCCAGACCTGACATTCCAGGTCCTTCTTGGCTCAGCCCTCCTGACTAAGGCTTCTGGAAGGAAGATCTGCCACGGCAGACTGTGGGACCCTCAACAAATTACTCCCCCTCTCCCACCTTGGGTTTGTTCCCAGCCCCCTCCTCCCTTCTCCTTCCACACACTCCCCAGAATGCCGGCCTCATGCACCTTTGTGTCACCACCCATTAGCACACCCCAGATGCTCACTGAGTACTTGTGGTTGCTCCTATTGAACCCCATGCCCATGCAGCTTCTAGACTTTGCTTACATGGGTCCTTCTGCCAGGAGGACTGGCTTCCTTTTTTTCCCATTAGTGTTGTCAGCGGATTCTGACTCCTAGCGACCCCATGTACAGCAGATTAGAAGCGTGCCCGATCTTTTTGCTCCATCCTCTCATCTTCCAGCGCTACATCAGATGATGCTCTGCTGCTATTCATAGGGTTTTCGTGGCCAATTTTCTGGAAAGTAGGTGGCCAGGTCCTTCTTCCTAGTCTGTCTTAGTCTGGAAGCTCTGCTGAAGTCTGTCCACCATGGGTGACCCTGCTAGTATTTGAAATACCAGTGGCATAGCTTTCAGCATCACAGCAGCACGGGGCTGCCTCAGTAGCAACCAACAGATGGGTGGAGGTGTTCCTGACAAGAAATGAACCTGGGCTGCCATAGTAGGTGCCAAATCTTAACCACCAGACCTCCAGGGCTGGCTGCTTCCTCCTCTGAGAAGCCCTCCAGCATCCTCCCCGGTGGAAGCCGCTGTCCCATGCTCTCTTCCACGGAACCTAGGGGAGGGGCCTAAGCCCACTGCTCAGCTACTGTGTCCGTGTCTCCCACTCCCGTTTTGATCAAGTCTCTCTCTAGACTTGTCCCTGATGGCAGGAACAGCACCACTGCCTTTGGGTCCTGGTGACCCTCCCGAGGAGGCCCATCCTTAGTGGTCAATGCCCTTTGGACAGACGCAGACGTTCGTGGGAGCGAGCTGAGAGAACGCTGCTGTTTTCCACCCCGGCCTATTTCTGCTTGGTGGCAGGTTATTTTCTCTCCTAATAGAAGACTTTTGTAGTGTCATGGCCACTCAGAAAGTCTGAAAACAGAAAGCGAGTCCTGTTCCTGCTCGCTTCCTGAGCAGAGCAGCCCCCATGGACAGAGGGCAGAGTGTGAGCCAGCACTGTGCTGGCACCTTCCAGCCTTTCCTATTTAATTCTCACCTCAGCTCTAGGAGTTATCCACTCCATTTTACACATAAGGAAACACAGGGAAAGGTCCCCCACTGCAAGTCATGCGGCTGGATTGCTATTGGACTTTCCTTCTTTGCCCCAGGCAGAAGGGGCTGGGAGGGGGCCTGGAACACGGAGGCCCCCCTGATCCTTCCATCGAGGCCTGTTTCCTCCTGGGCAAATGTCCATGGGGCATCACGGCCACGTCCCTGCCAGCCTTTGAGGGAGGACAGAAGAATGCTGAGTATGAGGACACACACTGCAGTGTGGTCTGATAATCACCGCACAAAGTGGGCCAGGAATGTGGCCTGATTGTGCACATGAGGAAGCCGAGGTGAGGGGAGAGGCTGTGGATTAAACCCAGCGACTCAGGGGAGGAGCCAAGACCCAAAGAAGTTTCCCCTTTGACACTTGTTTAAGTTATTTTCTGTCCGCTTCTCCTTGTTTAAAGTTATTTCGAGTCATTTTTTCTGTAACCTCCCTTCCTCTTGGTTCTTCCTTCCACTAGCATGACTTTGCTTTACAGCCAAACACAACCACTGTGAGATGCAGAACTCAAACCCGCACACAAGGTATGGCCCTGTTATCCTAAGGACCCTCTGTTGAGAATGCAGAACGGACCCCAGATGGACATTCGAGGACTCGTTGAGCACACTCTCATGGTGGAAGAGACAGGATGAGGGCTGCAGACTCAAATTGGGGTGAAAATAAGGTGTCTTTTGTCTCCAGGGACATGAGCTGACACCCCTTTTGGAGATTCTAAAGACCTAGTGACTGTAAAATAGTGACCCCAATATCACAAGAAAGGTCACCCAGGATGACTGCAGCTCCAGAGTCGGGGTCTTGGCCAAAATCCTTGGTCAATAAGCAATTTCAGCCCACTCTGAAGGCAATACCCAATCAGTGGGAAAGTAACCCAGAAATTGCTTAGGAAGGTGTCTGGCAGAAGCCACCAGCATCACCCGGTGAAGAGTCAGCAGCCAGAGGCACAGGGCCACCACCCTCACCCCACCCCTGACCCACCCAGTCTCTCTCCATCCCATGGGGAGGTGTGCATGGCTCAGACAAGCTGGACATTATAAGCTGTGTGTTCCAGAACTTGGACCCTACCTCTTTGTCCTCCCTTTGTATAGTGACAGTGGGAGTGGGTAGGGAACTTGAAGCTGAGCATGTGACAATGGGGAATTCTGAGTCAGCAGAGTGGCTAGTGGAGACAGACATCCTAGGACTGCGAGCACAGGGCAATTGCACTCCATGCAGACAGCACCTGGGGACCTCATGGGACGTGGACGGGGAGCCCCTGGTGTAGGCCACCCATTGCCAGTCTGCCAGCATCATCCAGTGGACAATCTTATTGTCCTTCCTCAGGAGGTAAAATTGGGCCCTGAGTGAGTAACAACTGTCAACTTCAGGAAGGTTTAGAACTAAGTAAAAAGATGATAAATAAGATCAAACCCATAATCTTAATCTTTTTATTTGGAAGTCCAGACAAATATGTTTTTACTTTCAATGTACGAGTATCCCCCCCCCCCATAGGAAATTTGCATTATGCCACTTCACTTTCACAAAACACATACTTTAGTACGATGACTGCTTTTTTTTTTTTTAAGATTGGCACCTGAGCTAACAACTGTTGCCAATCTTTTTTTTTCCCCTGCCTTTTCTCCCCCAATCCCCCCAGGACATAGTTGTATATTTTTAGTTGTGGGTCCTTCTGGTTGTGGCATGTGGGACACCGCCTCAGCATGGCCTGATGAGCGGTGCCAGGTCCGTGCCCAGGATCCAAACCAGCAAAACCCTGGGCTACTGAAGTGGAGCGTGCAAACTCAACCACTCGGCCACAGCGTGGGTCCCTGCTTTTTTTGTTAAAAGCAAAAGTCCAGGGAAGTGGCATAATGCAAAATTTTTGAAGGTGGGGGATACTCCAATTAAGCCATTTCTGGTTATGAAAGACCTCACAGGAGGGCTCTACCTTGGGATAGTGAGGGAAAGCTGTAGATACAATGTTTAAGAGAATTGGACACATTCTTGGAGTTAACACAATTTGGATTCCAATTTAAAACAGGTGATTAAGTAACTGATTTAGATTGATGATTTTAAGTTGAAAGGCACTCTGCTACGTACTAAGGGTGTTGCAAACAAGCTTCAGCCCAGAGAGGGAGCGGCCTCAAGTTCAGCAGATTCCAACACAGCAGGGGTGAGGAGTGGCGGGTGGCGGTGAAGGGGGGGGCTGTGAGAGCCACACCAGCAGACGTCTCTGGGGCATGTGCCAGGGGCGCCACCAACATTTAACCCCTTCACAATCAGGACACCAAGGAGATTCTTGTATGGTGTCACTATTGTGCTAAAGTATGGCCGTAAAAAGAACAGCATCGAGCCACTATGGAAAACAGTGTGACAGTTCCCCAAAAAATTAAATCTAGAATTACCCTATGATCCAGCAATTCCTCCTCTGGGCGTATACCCCAAAGAATTGAAAATAGGGTCTCAAAGAGACGTTTGTACACCCGTGTCCACAGCAGCATTATTCCCAGTACCTAAAGGTAGCAGCAACCCCAGCGTCCATCAATGGATGAACGGAGAAGAAAAATGTGGAATACACAGATAAGGGAATATTCTTCAGTATGAAAACGGAGGGAAATCCGGACACATGTTACAACGTGAATGAACCTTGAAGACATTATGCTCAGTGAAATATGCCAGTACAAAAAGACCAATACTGTAGGATCCACTTCTATGAGGCGCCCGGGGTAGTTGGAATCATAGAGACAGAGAGTAGCCTGGTGGCACCAGGGGCGGGGGAGGAGGATGAGGAGTCAGCGTTTGCCGGGTGCAGAGTTTCACTTTTACAAGGTGAAAAGAGCTACAGAGATGGATGGTGGTGACAGTTGCACAGCATGATGAATGTGTTTACTGTCACTGCTCTGTGCACTCACAAATGGTTAGGATTGTAAGTTCTGTGTTACGTATACGTTATCAGAATAAAATTGTTAACAATATACCCTTAACAAGCCCAAATTTTCTTAAGAAAATAACAGCACTTGAGCCCTTCATCTATTTTCCCCCACAGAATCACACAGGTTATAACAGCCCTGTGACGAAAACACTCACGGTCCCTGCTCCACAAAACAGAAACCAGTGTTCAGATGGGGTGAAAGGACTTGCCCCCGAATGTGGGGAAGCAGGGCTGGTCTCTCTGATTTTTGTTTTGTTTTGTTTTCTGCATCATGCCATTTCCCCAGAGGGAGAGAAATCCTTAAACCCTCACGTATTTGTTCCCTCAATTCTCCCCCCTTGGCTTGAGATGAGTCACAAAACCTCAAACACCACTAGAGCTGGATGCCCAAGTCTCACCTGCACTATGAGGTGAGCCTGTGACCTGAGTCCCCGGTGGCTTAGGGAGCCGGATCTGGGTTGACCCGTGATGACTGCCTGCAACCAGCGCCGGGTGTCAACACGCTCCTGAAACAGCTCCCCTCCTCCAGGGGATCGGAAAACATCTCTGAGATGCTTCTGTCACAGAGCGCTGCAGACCCACATTAGCTTCCTCCAGGCCTCCCGCTCTTCCGCGAGCTGGGGGATTCTGGGGTATCATGCAGCCCTGTTGAATTCCCCTCCCCAGACTTTGCTGTATGACTCGGTTTCCTTGCTTGTAGAAGGAGCACATACCGGACAGTGTTACAGAGACGACGAGTTGAGACAAGGTAGGCATTCTGCTTAGCGAACAGTAGGTGCCAGATAAATAAGAATCAGTGTTTTCTCGCCATACACAAAAATAAACTCAAAATCGATCAAAGACTTGAAGATAAGTTCTGAAATCATAAAACTCCTGGAAGATAATATAGGTAGTACAATCTTTGACATCGAGCTAAAAAGGATCTTTCAAATACCGTGTTTTCTCAGACAAGGCAAACAAAAGAAAAAAATAAACAGGTGGGAGTTCATCAGATTAAAGAGCTTCTATAAGGCAAAAGAAACTAGGATAAAAACAAAGAGGCAACCCACCAACTGGGAGAAAATATTTGCAAATCATGTATCTGACTAGTGTTAATCTCCATAATATATAAGGAACTCACACAACTAAACAATAAAAAAACAAACAACCTGATCAAAGAATGGGCAGTGGATATGAACAGATATTTTTCCAGAGAAGATATACAGATGGCCAACAGACACATGAAAAGATGTTCAACATCACTAATCATCAGGGAAATGCAAATCAAAACTACACTAAGACCACCTTACGCCTGTTAAAATGGCTATAATCACTAAGACTAAAAATAACAAATGTTGGAGAGGGTGTGGAGAGAAGGGAACCCTCATACACTGCTGGTGGGAATGCAAACGGGTGCAGCCACTATGGGAAACAGTATGGAGATTCCTCAAAAAACTAAAAATAGAACTACCATATGACCCAGTCATCCCACTACTGGGTATCTACCCGAACAATTTGAAATCAACAATCCAAAGTAACATATGCACCCCTATGTTCATTGCAGCACTATTCACAATAGCCAAGACGTGGAAGCAACCCAAGTGCCCATCAACTGATGACTGGGTAAAGAAGATGTGGTGTATGTATACCATGGAATACTAACTACTCAGCCACAAAAAAAAGACAAATTCATCCCATTTGCAACAACATGGAAGGACCTGGAGGGAATTATGCTAAGCGAAATAAGCCAGACTGAGA
>NW_025795835.1:0-8457 GCF_021613505.1 Equus quagga
TCTCAGTCTGGCTTATTTCGCTTAGCATAATTCCCTCCAGGTCCTTCCATGTTGTTGCAAATGGGATGAATTTGTCTTTTTTTTGTGGCTGAGTAGTTAGTATTCCATGGTATACATACACCACATCTTCTTTACCCAGTCATCAGTTGATGGGCACTTGGGTTGCTTCCACGTCTTGGCTATTGTGAATAGTGCTGCAATGAACATAGGGGTGCATATGTTACTTTGGATTGTTGATTTCAAATTGTTCGGGTAGATACCCAGTAGTGGGATGACTGGGTCATATGGTAGTTCTATTTTTAGTTTTTTGAGGAATCTCCATACTGTTTCCCATAGTGGCTGCACCCGTTTGCATTCCCACCAGCAGTGTATGAGGGTTCCCTTCTCTCCACACCCTCTCCAACATTTGTTATTTTTAGTCTTAGTGATTATAGCCATTTTAACAGGCGTAAGGTGGTCTTAGTGTAGTTTTGATTTGCATTTCCCTGATGATTAGTGATGTTGAACATCTTTTCATGTGTCTGTTGGCCATCTGTATATCTTCTCTGGAAAAATATCTGTTCATATCCACTGCCCATTCTTTGATCAGGTTGTTTGTTTTTTTATTGTTTAGTTGTGTGAGTTCCTTATATATTATGGAGATTAACACTAGTCAGATACATGATTTGCAAATATTTTCTCCCAGTTGGTGGGTTGCCTCTTTGTTTTTATCCTAGTTTCTTTTGCCTTATAGAAGCTCTTTAATCTGATGAACTCCCACCTGTTTATTTTTTTCTTTTGTTTGCCTTGTCTGAGAAAACACGGTATTTGAAAGATCCTTTTTAGCTCGATGTCAAAGATTGTACTACCTATATTATCTTCCAGGAGTTTTATGATTTCAGAACTTATCTTCAAGTCTTTGATCGATTTTGAGTTTATTTTTGTGTATGGCGAGAAAACACTGATTCTTATTTATCTGGCACCTACTGTTCGCTAAGCAGAATGCCTACCTTGTCTCAACTCGTCGTCTCTGTAACACTGTCCGGTATGTGCTCCTTCTACAAGCAAGGAAACCGAGTCATACAGCAAAGTCTGGGGAGGGGAATTCAACAGGGCTGCATGATACCCCAGAATCCCCCAGCTCGCGGAAGAGCGGGAGGCCTGGAGGAAGCTAATGTGGGTCTGCAGCGCTCTGTGACAGAAGCATCTCAGAGATGTTTTCCGATCCCCTGGAGGAGGGGAGCTGTTTCAGGAGCGTGTTGACACCCGGCGCTGGTTGCAGGCAGTCATCACGGGTCAACCCAGATCCGGCTCCCTAAGCCACCGGGGACTCAGGTCACAGGCTCACCTCATAGTGCAGGTGAGACTTGGGCATCCAGCTCTAGTGGTGTTTGAGGTTTTGTGACTCATCTCAAGCCAAGGGGGGAGAATTGAGGGAACAAATACGTGAGGGTTTAAGGATTTCTCTCCCTCTGGGGAAATGGCATGATGCAGAAAACAAAACAAAACAAAAATCAGAGAGACCAGCCCTGCTTCCCCACATTCGGGGGCAAGTCCTTTCACCCCATCTGAACACTGGTTTCTGTTTTGTGGAGCAGGGACCGTGAGTGTTTTCGTCACAGGGCTGTTATAACCTGTGTGATTCTGTGGGGGAAAATAGATGAAGGGCTCAAGTGCTGTTATTTTCTTAAGAAAATTTGGGCTTGTTAAGGGTATATTGTTAACAATTTTATTCTGATAACGTATACGTAACACAGAACTTACAATCCTAACCATTTGTGAGTGCACAGAGCAGTGACAGTAAACACATTCATCATGCTGTGCAACTGTCACCACCATCCATCTCTGTAGCTCTTTTCACCTTGTAAAAGTGAAACTCTGCACCCGGCAAACGCTGACTCCTCATCCTCCTCCCCCGCCCCTGGTGCCACCAGGCTACTCTCTGTCTCTATGATTCCAACTACCCCGGGCGCCTCATAGAAGTGGATCCTACAGTATTGGTCTTTTTGTACTGGCATATTTCACTGAGCATAATGTCTTCAAGGTTCATTCACGTTGTAACATGTGTCCGGATTTCCCTCCGTTTTCATACTGAAGAATATTCCCTTATCTGTGTATTCCACATTTTTCTTCTCCGTTCATCCATTGATGGACGCTGGGGTTGCTGCTACCTTTAGGTACTGGGAATAATGCTGCTGTGGACACGGGTGTACAAACGTCTCTTTGAGACCCTATTTTCAATTCTTTGGGGTATACGCCCAGAGGAGGAATTGCTGGATCATAGGGTAATTCTAGATTTAATTTTTTGGGGAACTGTCACACTGTTTTCCATAGTGGCTCGATGCTGTTCTTTTTACGGCCATACTTTAGCACAATAGTGACACCATACAAGAATCTCCTTGGTGTCCTGATTGTGAAGGGGTTAAATGTTGGTGGCGCCCCTGGCACATGCCCCAGAGACGTCTGCTGGTGTGGCTCTCACAGCCCCCCCCTTCACCGCCACCCGCCACTCCTCACCCCTGCTGTGTTGGAATCTGCTGAACTTGAGGCCGCTCCCTCTCTGGGCTGAAGCTTGTTTGCAACACCCTTAGTACGTAGCAGAGTGCCTTTCAACTTAAAATCATCAATCTAAATCAGTTACTTAATCACCTGTTTTAAATTGGAATCCAAATTGTGTTAACTCCAAGAATGTGTCCAATTCTCTTAAACATTGTATCTACAGCTTTCCCTCACTATCCCAAGGTAGAGCCCTCCTGTGAGGTCTTTCATAACCAGAAATGGCTTAATTGGAGTATCCCCCACCTTCAAAAATTTTGCATTATGCCACTTCCCTGGACTTTTGCTTTTAACAAAAAAAGCAGGGACCCACGCTGTGGCCGAGTGGTTGAGTTTGCACGCTCCACTTCAGTAGCCCAGGGTTTTGCTGGTTTGGATCCTGGGCACGGACCTGGCACCGCTCATCAGGCCATGCTGAGGCGGTGTCCCACATGCCACAACCAGAAGGACCCACAACTAAAAATATACAACTATGTCCTGGGGGGATTGGGGGAGAAAAGGCAGGGGAAAAAAAAAGATTGGCAACAGTTGTTAGCTCAGGTGCCAATCTTAAAAAAAAAAAAAGCAGTCATCGTACTAAAGTATGTGTTTTGTGAAAGTGAAGTGGCATAATGCAAATTTCCTATGGGGGGGGGGGATACTCGTACATTGAAAGTAAAAACATATTTGTCTGGACTTCCAAATAAAAAGATTAAGATTATGGGTTTGATCTTATTTATCATCTTTTTACTTAGTTCTAAACCTTCCTGAAGTTGACAGTTGTTACTCACTCAGGGCCCAATTTTACCTCCTGAGGAAGGACAATAAGATTGTCCACTGGATGATGCTGGCAGACTGGCAATGGGTGGCCTACACCAGGGGCTCCCCGTCCACGTCCCATGAGGTCCCCAGGTGCTGTCTGCATGGAGTGCAATTGCCCTGTGCTCGCAGTCCTAGGATGTCTGTCTCCACTAGCCACTCTGCTGACTCAGAATTCCCCATTGTCACATGCTCAGCTTCAAGTTCCCTACCCACTCCCACTGTCACTATACAAAGGGAGGACAAAGAGGTAGGGTCCAAGTTCTGGAACACACAGCTTATAATGTCCAGCTTGTCTGAGCCATGCACACCTCCCCATGGGATGGAGAGAGACTGGGTGGGTCAGGGGTGGGGTGAGGGTGGTGGCCCTGTGCCTCTGGCTGCTGACTCTTCACCGGGTGATGCTGGTGGCTTCTGCCAGACACCTTCCTAAGCAATTTCTGGGTTACTTTCCCACTGATTGGGTATTGCCTTCAGAGTGGGCTGAAATTGCTTATTGACCAAGGATTTTGGCCAAGACCCCGACTCTGGAGCTGCAGTCATCCTGGGTGACCTTTCTTGTGATATTGGGGTCACTATTTTACAGTCACTAGGTCTTTAGAATCTCCAAAAGGGGTGTCAGCTCATGTCCCTGGAGACAAAAGACACCTTATTTTCACCCCAATTTGAGTCTGCAGCCCTCATCCTGTCTCTTCCACCATGAGAGTGTGCTCAACGAGTCCTCGAATGTCCATCTGGGGTCCGTTCTGCATTCTCAACAGAGGGTCCTTAGGATAACAGGGCCATACCTTGTGTGCGGGTTTGAGTTCTGCATCTCACAGTGGTTGTGTTTGGCTGTAAAGCAAAGTCATGCTAGTGGAAGGAAGAACCAAGAGGAAGGGAGGTTACAGAAAAAATGACTCGAAATAACTTTAAACAAGGAGAAGCGGACAGAAAATAACTTAAACAAGTGTCAAAGGGGAAACTTCTTTGGGTCTTGGCTCCTCCCCTGAGTCGCTGGGTTTAATCCACAGCCTCTCCCCTCACCTCGGCTTCCTCATGTGCACAATCAGGCCACATTCCTGGCCCACTTTGTGCGGTGATTATCAGACCACACTGCAGTGTGTGTCCTCATACTCAGCATTCTTCTGTCCTCCCTCAAAGGCTGGCAGGGACGTGGCCGTGATGCCCCATGGACATTTGCCCAGGAGGAAACAGGCCTCGATGGAAGGATCAGGGGGGCCTCCGTGTTCCAGGCCCCCTCCCAGCCCCTTCTGCCTGGGGCAAAGAAGGAAAGTCCAATAGCAATCCAGCCGCATGACTTGCAGTGGGGGACCTTTCCCTGTGTTTCCTTATGTGTAAAATGGAGTGGATAACTCCTAGAGCTGAGGTGAGAATTAAATAGGAAAGGCTGGAAGGTGCCAGCACAGTGCTGGCTCACACTCTGCCCTCTGTCCATGGGGGCTGCTCTGCTCAGGAAGCGAGCAGGAACAGGACTCGCTTTCTGTTTTCAGACTTTCTGAGTGGCCATGACACTACAAAAGTCTTCTATTAGGAGAGAAAATAACCTGCCACCAAGCAGAAATAGGCCGGGGTGGAAAACAGCAGCGTTCTCTCAGCTCGCTCCCACGAACGTCTGCGTCTGTCCAAAGGGCATTGACCACTAAGGATGGGCCTCCTCGGGAGGGTCACCAGGACCCAAAGGCAGTGGTGCTGTTCCTGCCATCAGGGACAAGTCTAGAGAGAGACTTGATCAAAACGGGAGTGGGAGACACGGACACAGTAGCTGAGCAGTGGGCTTAGGCCCCTCCCCTAGGTTCCGTGGAAGAGAGCATGGGACAGCGGCTTCCACCGGGGAGGATGCTGGAGGGCTTCTCAGAGGAGGAAGCAGCCAGCCCTGGAGGTCTGGTGGTTAAGATTTGGCACCTACTATGGCAGCCCAGGTTCATTTCTTGTCAGGAACACCTCCACCCATCTGTTGGTTGCTACTGAGGCAGCCCCGTGCTGCTGTGATGCTGAAAGCTATGCCACTGGTATTTCAAATACTAGCAGGGTCACCCATGGTGGACAGACTTCAGCAGAGCTTCCAGACTAAGACAGACTAGGAAGAAGGACCTGGCCACCTACTTTCCAGAAAATTGGCCACGAAAACCCTATGAATAGCAGCAGAGCATCATCTGATGTAGCGCTGGAAGATGAGAGGATGGAGCAAAAAGATCGGGCACGCTTCTAATCTGCTGTACATGGGGTCGCTAGGAGTCAGAATCCGCTGACAACACTAATGGGAAAAAAAGGAAGCCAGTCCTCCTGGCAGAAGGACCCATGTAAGCAAAGTCTAGAAGCTGCATGGGCATGGGGTTCAATAGGAGCAACCACAAGTACTCAGTGAGCATCTGGGGTGTGCTAATGGGTGGTGACACAAAGGTGCATGAGGCCGGCATTCTGGGGAGTGTGTGGAAGGAGAAGGGAGGAGGGGGCTGGGAACAAACCCAAGGTGGGAGAGGGGGAGTAATTTGTTGAGGGTCCCACAGTCTGCCGTGGCAGATCTTCCTTCCAGAAGCCTTAGTCAGGAGGGCTGAGCCAAGAAGGACCTGGAATGTCAGGTCTGGGGTTGCTCTTTTAAGGAGGTCAGCAAGGAGGGCGGAAATAGCCAGGGTGGTGCCGGGCAGTATGTTTGTTTGATCAAGAGCTGCTCAGAGGATTGACTTTCAGTTTCCCTACTGGGTCCCCAAGTATATCTGGGCCCAGAGGATGTGTCTGGTTATAGCACTAGCTCAGAGGAGCTAGTTTCAGTTTCTCTTTTTAGTTCTGAAGTATATTTGGGCCCGGAGGATGTATCTGGTTGTTGCACAGACACACAGCCTGTGACTGGATCTGCACAGCTAAGAACTGGATCTTGTTCTCACTCAGCCAGAGGAAGATTCCTTGGTAAGTTGGGGAGGCCAGGCCCCCCATCCCCCGCCCATCTCCCCATCCTCACAACAACTCTCTAAGAAACGGATTATTGTCACCATTTTATAGATGAGGGAAAATCTAAGCTCAGAGAGGTCGGGCTGTGGGCCCAAGGTCACAGGTTAAACAGAGTCAGAGCCCGGGTTTGAACCTGGTTCGGTTCGTCTGACTGCTTCCTCCCGCCCCCTGTGCCCCTGAGCAGTGGAGAGGGAGGGAAACTGCTCAGGTGGGTTCACAAAGCTCCCTGGGCTCAGCTTGGCTTCTGGACTCCCCGACATGAGCAGGTGACCCCAGAAAGACGGTGGGTGTCAAGTTGCTCATTCTTTGGGGAATTTGAAGGAGGCAGAGGGCACGGAGGTGGCAGGGGAGTGCGAGCCTCTGCTCCTGTGGCCTGGCCGCCCTGCGCTGCCCAGAGGGCTGCTGCTGAGGCTGATGGCGGCAGACGGCTGCTTTCGAGATGCAGGGAATCCGAGTTGTTCCACCCACCGCGTCCCTGAGTGCCTGCTCAGTGCCAGGCCCTGTGGGGAAACTGAGGCCCTAAGAGGGGAGTACCATACCCAGGGCCACATGACGGGAGACCCTGCAGGGAGATGGCAGGGCTTCTTGTCCCCTCTGCCTGGCCCTGCGCTCAGGACTTGGGGGTGATGGCGAAGGGAGAGGCGGTCCGGTGCGCCCCGCGTCAGAAAGGCGGCCTGGATGCAGGGCGTGAGGGGGCACGTTGCAGAACGCCAGCAGGGCTGTGATCTTAAATAAAAACCTACTGTAGACGTGTGAGTGTAACTTGGGAGTGGGAGCCTCGATCTCTGTGCTTATACAGGCAGATTCAGACCTAGAAAGCTTTGAACTATTAAAATTACATTTCCCCCTTAAATACCAGCGTCGGAAGGCCTGGGGTTGGCCTCCACTCTGCCCCCTAGGAGCTGTGTGACGGGCACCTGCTGTGCTCAGAAAAGAACAAGACTGTTTTCGTCCCTTCAGAGGAGCGTCCAGGGCAGTAAGGAAAGGACCCTACTTCCCCCAAAGCTCCAGACAGCAGCTAGTGAGCCAGGGTGGGGGAGGCCGGAGGGAGCTGGGGGCACGTCCAGACCTGGTGTGGCCCCTGGGGGAGGGGAGGCATTGGACTGTCCTGCTCAAGGCTGGGGCGTGATTCAGATTTCAGCTGGGACCCATGTATTTCTGCAATTCTCTCTTCCTATTTCTCTTCACCTAAAAATATTATGGGTGGAGTAAGGAGCCATGAAGAAATAAATGGAAGCTCTCAGAAATCTGAGAGAACCGTCGAAAGTAGGTTGAATCAGGGAGGTAATTTGTGTGAAATCTGAGTCATAATCTTATTTGTTCTTGGCCAGAAAGAGCATTTCAAGAAGATAAACAAGAAAAACAAATGGAATTACTTAACTGGGAGTGAAATTCGGGTTGTGCTGTGTCCTGAGTGGCTGGTTGTTTTATGTGCAAGTAACGGCTCCACCTCCGACATAGCCAGGCTGTGCCCGGGAGGTGGAGGGGACCCCTGGAGGCACTGGAACAGGAGGGGCAGCGAGAACAGACAGGACCCCTGCTGGGTGCTCAGAGTCGAATGGAGGGGACAGACGGCTGAAGAACCTTAACACAAATAGAACTACAAGCAGGAAAGTGGAACATTCCAGGGGAGCCTGGAAGTCACTGGGGGAAGCCAGCAGGAGCAGGCAGCTTTTGAGCTGGGTCTCTAAGGAGAGGTCAGCTTTCACCTGGTGGGGAAGGTGGGGAAAGGCATGCCAGGGGGAGGGAACAGGCTGAGCAAAGGCCTGGAGGCTGGTGTGATCAGAGGCAAGGAAGCTGAGAGTCCTCGAGGCACCTGGACCAAGGCCATGTGGAGGCCGGGAGAGTCAGGAAGACAGGAGTTGGGAGCGGTCAGCCAGGCCCTCCTGAGAGCTCTGGGCTAAGGAGCTTGACCTGGATCCTGTCTTAGCCCCTCCTTTCCTTTCCCTGCAGCCACATGGAGGGAGATGCTCTTGTGGGAATCTCTGTCCTGCTGTGCCTGGAGAGCTCAGGAGAGCTGACGGGCATGGGAGGGCTCCCTGTCCGGCCCGTGCATCTGGGAGGGGCGGGCTTCCTCCAGGATCCTCCCTTCTCCCAGCAACAGCCTTCCTGGGAATAGAGCAGTCAATGGCTGGCCAAGGAGAACACCTTTGTACTAATCAGGCAGGTGGGAGC
>NW_025795836.1:0-28036 GCF_021613505.1 Equus quagga
GTCCTTATAAGGGAGGCAGAGAGAGGTTTGGCTCAGAAGAGAAAGGAGGAGATAGGATGACGAAAGCAAGAGGTTGGAGCGATGAAGGGAGGGGTCACAAGCCGAGGAAGGCAGGAGGCCTCCCAAAGCTCGAAAAGGCGAGGAAACAGATTCGCGGCTGGAGCCTCCAGAAAGCAGCAGTCCAGCTGACACCTTGACCTTAACCAGCAAAACTGATTTCAGACTCCTGACCTCCACAACTCTAACAGAATAAATTTCTGTTGTGTTAAGCCTTTAAGTTTGTGGTAATTTGTGACAGAGGCAACAGGAAACTAATATGACAGCTAGAAAATAAGAAAAGTCTAAAATCAATGATGGACGATTCTAGATCAAAAGCTAGAAAGTTAGATCAAGAAGCTAGAGAAAAACAGAGCAAATTAAACTCAAAGTAATAGAAGGAAGGAGAAGATGAAGATGGGAGCAGAAATCAATGAGGAGAAGATAGACCAACCATAGAGAAAATGAACAAAGCCAAAAGCTAGTTCTTTGAAAAGATCAGCAAAATTAATGACCTCCTAGTTAGACTGATCAGAAAGAAAGGAGAAAGGAAACAAAAACTACCGATAACAAGAATGAAAGAAGGTTAACATTACAGATCCTAAAGACAGTAAAAAGACAACAGGAGAACGTAATGAACAACTTTATGCCAACAAATTTGACAACTTAGATGAAATGGACAGATTCTCTGAAAAATGCTACCTATCTAATTGATACAATATGAAAGAGAAAATATTAATAGCCCTAGATTTTTTAGAAGAATTGAATTCTTTATCAAAAACTTTCTCCTAAGAAAACTCCCGGCCCAGAGGGTTTCACTGGTGAATTCCATAAAAAATTCAAAGAAGAAATAACAACAATCCTACATAAACTCTTTCAGAAAACAGAGGAGGAGGGAGCACTTCCCAATTCATTTTACGAGGTCAGCATAACCCTAATTTCAAGACATAAATAAGACATTTTAAAAAATTCAAATATCACAATATCCCTCATCAACGTAGACACAGAAATCTTTAACAAAATATCCGTAAATTGTATCCAGGAATATACATACATACGTATATACATACACACATACATGCATACATACATACAAAGAATCATACACCACAACTTAAGTCGAGTTTATCCCAGGAATGCGAGTTTAGTTTAACTAACTTATTGATTTGAATCAATTTAATTGATCATAGTAACAGAATATAGGAGCAAATATCACATGATCACTTTAATAGTAGAAGAAAAAGTGTTTGACAAAATAAACTCACCATTCCTTATAAAAATTCCCTGCAAAGTGGGAATAGCAGGAAACTTCCTCAATCTGATAAAGGACATCTACAACAATCCTACAGTAAATATCATCATTGAGGATGACATATTGGATATTCCCCCTAAGACTGGAACAAGGCAGGGATGCCCACCCAGTCCCTTCTACTCCACACCATCCTGGAACCCCCAGCCCTTCCACTAAGGCAAGTCAAAGAAACTAATGGCATAAAGTTGGAAAAGAAAAAGAAAAACTGTCGATATTTGCAGATGACATTATTATTTACGTAGAAAATCCTAAAGACTCTACAAAACAACTACTAGAACTAATAAATAGCAATATTAGAGGACGAAAAAGGTTAATATAGAAAAATTAATTGTATTTTTATATACTAGTATCAAACAAATTAGAAAGGGAAATTAAAGAAACAATTTCATTTATAATAGGGCCAAAACCCATGAAATACTTCAGAATAAATTTAAGAAAAGTCATTCAATTGCTCTTCACTGAAAATCACAGAATATCGCTGAAAGAAATTAAGACCTAAATAAATGTAGAGACGTAATATGTTCATGGACTAGGACACTCAACAGTGTTACCGTGTCGATTTTCTCCAAATGGATCTATAGGTTGTATACAATAGATCCTTTTTTTTGTAGAAATTGAAGAAATTGTAGAAATTGAATAGCTGATCCAAAAATTCCTACAGAAATGCAAATAACCTGGAATGGCCAGAGTACTTTTAAAAAGAGGAGCAAAGTTGGATGTCTTACACTGCCTGATTATAAGACTCACTGTTAACCCCAGAAAACTAGATGATGTGGTTTTGGCAAAAGGACAGACATATAGATTAAGCACACAGAACAGAAAATCTAGGGGTAGACCCAAACATACATGGCAACTGATTTTTGGCAGAGGGGCCAGGATGGTTCAGTAGAGAAAAAAAAGTCTCTAACAACTGGTACTGAAAGAACTGGATATTCACAAGAAACAAATGAACACCAGCCTTTATCTGACACTATACGCAAAAATTACCTGGAAATTAATATGAAAAAGCCAAATGCAAAAGCTTAAATTTAAAACTTCTAGAAGAAAACACGCAAGAAAATAATTGTAACTTTGGGGCAAGGCAGTGATTTCTTAGATAAGACTCAAAAGCATGAACCATAAAAGAGAAAAAAGTTGATAAATTGTACTTTATCAAAACTAAAAACTTCCATTTGTTAAAAAACATTATTAAGAAGGCAAAAGACAAGCCCCAGACAGGAGAAAATATTCTCAATACATACATCTGATGAAAGACTTCTATCTAGAATATACTAAAATTCTTACAAATCAAAAATAAAAATACAACTCAAATTTTGTGTGTGTGTGACAAAGATTAGCCCTGAGCTAACATCTGTTGCCAATCTTCCGGTTTTTGCTTAAGAAAGATTGTCGCCGAGCTAACAATCTTCCTCTGTTTTATGTGGGACACCACCACAGCACGGCTTGATGAGCAGTGCTAGGTCAGTGCCCGGGATCCGAACCTGTGAACAGCAGGCCGATGAAGCGAGGCGTGTGAACTTAACCACAATGCCACTGGGCTGGCCCCCACAACTCAATTTTATAAGTGGGCAATAGATTTAAGCAGACACTTCTCAAAAGAAGATACGGCCAGCAAAGATGACTACATTGTTAGCATCAGGGAAATGTAAATTAAAACGTCAGTGAGACACCACTACACGCCCATGGGAAAGGTTAAAATTAAAAAGACTGGGGCCGGCCCCGTGGCCGAGTGGTTAAGTTCCCGTGCTCTGCTGCAGGCGGCCCAATGTTTCATCAGTTCGAATCCTGGATGAGAACATGGCACCGCTCATCAAGCCACACTGAGGCGGCCTCCCACATGCCACAACTAGAAGGACCCACAGCTAAGAATATACAACTATGTACCGGGGGGCTTTGGAGAGAAAAAGGAAAAAATAAAATCTTAAAAAAAATTAGAAAGACTGATAATTCCAAGTATTGTGATGATATGGATCATCCAGAACTCTCATGAACTCCTGAGGAGAAGCTGAAATGTACAACTACTTGGAAAACGATTTGGAAGTTTCTTCAAAAGATGGGTCTTCTCATACCATACTGTGCAAGCCATTTCATTCCCAGCATCTACCCTAGAAAAATGAAAACATATGTCCCTACAAGACTAGCACAGAGCAGTTTTATTCAAAATCGCTTTGTATTAGAAACAACCCAAATGTCTATCAACAGGATAAACCAAATGTGGCATCTCCACACATATCACTCAGCAACTTAAAAAAATGGACTAATGATACACACAACCATGTGAGCGAACCTCAGAAGCGTTATGCTGGGGGAAAAGGACAGTATATACTATATATACATTATTCTACTTACATAAAATTTTAGAAAACACTATAAATATACTATTTACATGTTATACATGCTATATATATGTCACTTTGTATTTTATATATGTTTTTGTTATATTGTATGTCACACATACGCACAGAATATAAATATACTTGTCACCAAAGTGACAAAATGCTAATAAGGGGTTCCTGGGGATGGGAGAGAAAGGGACTGGAAAGAGACAGAGGGAATCTTTTAGGGTGATATACATGTTCTGGGTCTCGATTGTGTTTGCGGTTTCCTCTGTTAAAATTCTTGAATTGCTCACGTGAATTAGATGCAATTTACCGTACATAAAATTTTACCTCAATACTATTGGTAAAAAACAAATTGAGACAGTCCTCTTTCTGTTCCACACATTCCCGTTTGGTTCAGCAGCATCCACAGCCACATCCCCTGCACCCAGGGGATGCAGAGAATGAGACCTGGTCCCTGCAGCAGGAGCAGGAGCCCGTGAAACAGCCCATGAGAGTAAGCTGTGCTGAGGCTGCGCCAGAGGGAGCCCACGGGACTGTGGGGGCCCAGAGGAGGAGTGTCAGAATCACACTGAGGGGCCTGGGAAGTCCAGGGAGGAAGTCACTCTATGTGGAGGGAGTCGTGAAGGACAAGCAGGAGGAGGCAGGGAAAGGCGGGCCAGGTGCGCAGGATGGCAGAGGGGAGGGCACAGTAGAGGAACAGAGGAGGAACATCCTAGGGGGTGTGGGGAAGCTAAGAGCACTTCAGTGATGCTGGAGCACAAGGGGCGAGGGAGGCACGAGGTCAGGATGAACACGGAGAAGCCGTGGCTGGAAGCCTCGATCCCACGTGTGTCCCCCATCTGGAAGCTGAACTCCAGATGGGACAGGACCCTGTCTGATCTTTATGTCCCCAGAACCTCGCAAGTGCTAGGCTCACAGAGAGGGAGGGGTGTCAA
Organism: Equus quagga; assembly: GCF_021613505.1. NCBI lineage: Eukaryota > Metazoa > Chordata > Mammalia > Perissodactyla > Equidae > Equus > Equus quagga. Next base: position 4,626 of record NW_025795836.1, read on the forward strand.
TGAGTGTGCGATGAATGAGTGATGCAATGAATGAACGAATGAGGGGGCTGACTTTCAGATCCATTTCTCCAGCCCCATTCTGTGGTCTCCTGCCCACATTGGCTTTAATGCTGACCCCTCCTTAGGTCCTTTTGGGGACAATGCTTTCTCCTAGCTCTTTCTGTCTTTTGCTAGACTTCAGCTCTGTAGCCTTAGGGCCAGACACGGCTACAGGAGAGATGCAGATCCCAACCGGACATCATTTAAATATTCATAGGAGCTGAGGCCGTGGTAAGCTGGACAGAAATGAAGAGAATTCAGAAAAGACTCGAGCAATGGATTCGTCAAGTTCAAACTCCAGGTGTAGCAAATTGGAAGCGGGTTCAACTCCAGTTAGGAGACCGACGCGTCCCATGAGCTGCTCTCTCCCAAAGCCACATTTCCCAGCCCTTTGAGCTTTCGGGCCTTGGGAACTGGTGTGGCTTCTGTGGAGGAAGGAATGTTCCTTCCTGCAGCCTCTTTCCTGGCGGCAGGGAGATAAGCCTCTGACGGCTGCCAGCCTCAGTCGCTCCTCATCTCCTTCCACGCAGGCCCAGAAATATCTTACCCGGCTTCTTAAGTGGGACCTGCTCCTCCCAAGCTTGGATAGGGTTCACACGGTTTTCTGGGTCAGAGCACCTTCCTTCCTAATCCTTTGTTTATAGGCATTTGTTCCCCCATACACACCTCTGGAGTCCATCTTGCTGGGCCCACCATACTGAGAGACAGGAAGCCAGGAAGTTCTGGATCTGCCAGAGGCCATCATTGTGGGAACAACTCAGCCCCGTCACTTCCTAGAGTGGGGTGCTTCCATCGGGGGGGGTCTTCTCCCACCCCCTAGCATGCAACTTTGCCCCAAACTCCACCCACGGATCCCATGCCTGGGCCCCTTGAGTGCGTCTCATCTTCTTTGACCTCATTCCCTCTGAGTCCCGTCCCAGCATCCTCTGGCACATGCCTCTCAAGGTACAGCCAGTCTTATTTCCCATTCCCATCGTTGTCACCAGGAAACTCATGAGTTAACTTCTGAAATACTCTATTCTCATCTCCCTTCTCAAATCTGCTCAGAGCTTGGCTGTCCCTCTGTGGTTCTCATTAAACCCTTATCTACAGCCTCTGGAAAGTGTCTTTGGTCATTTCCTCTGTCCCTGCTCCCTTAGTGGGAGGTGGATGGACCCCTTCATCCTCTCTGGGCCCCACCCTTTCCTAGATCCAGCAGCGAGTCAACTCCCCTGTCCTTCCTGATCCCAGCGAAGGACCAGCTGGGGGGCAGACAGCTCAATTTTTGCCTGTTCCAACCTTCCAGTCTGCCTTGCGGACCTCAAACTTTCTTCTCAGGAAACCCATGTTCCTCCAGCTCAATCAACACGTCATCCTTCAACGTTCTAGGATTAGACATTTCCAACGTTCCTATTCTGACAGCAGGTCCAAACTGTCTTTTAAACCAATCTTATTCCTTCCTGATCCTCTAGCACCAGATTCCTAGATGTGGGCCTTTTTAATTTCTTCTTAGCTGCTGGTTTTTAATAATCTCACTGAGATTTTTCTCTGCCTGAAGGATGGTGGGCATGGCACAGCACCTGAATGATTAGGGCCCCATCCTCCTGGTCTGTTCACTGATACAACCCACCAGTCCCTGAGGTCCACCATCCTGTGGCTGAGACCGACACAAGGAACTATCCAGATCCACCTTCACTACCTTCACTATAGGGTGGGTAGGGTGTGTGTGGGTGGGGGGTGGTTGCAGCATCCTCTGGTCTTCAATCTTCACTATGGACTCTGGAATGCCCACCTTGTCCATCGTTCCTCAAATCCTAGCCTGTGGATGTGCATCTTCTCAGCCTCAGACGTGCTCCGATATGTGGGGGTTCTGGATGCAGCTAGTTCCTTGAGTTCTTCCAGGCACCCCTCCTCCCTTCCTCAATTTTCTGTTATGCTCACCAGGCACACAAGAACGCTAGGCACATGGAAAGAGACTAAGGGCCAGGTTACTAATGTTGGAGAAGCATCCAATGAATTCCTCTCTTCCAACTCCAGTGAGAAATTTCTGGTGATCAATCCTGGAATGAAGACCAGGCCTGGAAGCAAGTTGAGGCTTTTCTCTCCTTCCCCTAGGATCTCATGGTGAGCTGGTGGAGCCAGAGGACAACCATTTATCCAACCAGCCAGGGGACAAGGATGGCCAGTGAGGTCCCCTGCACACCCACTGCCGTTGCTGGCAGAGAGCTGAAACAGGACAGGATGAATGGCAGCAGAGAGGAGCTGGGAAGGAGGGAAATCAGGTGGGGTCTGGAAAGAAGGAAGAGCGAGAGACTCCCAGAGTCCTTGCTGGGCAAGGGCAAGGCCTTGATCTGCTTGTCATTCCACGAGATGGGGGAGTGAGGAGGAAGTCTGGGGCCTTTAAGGCTCAGCCGCCTGCCCACTAGTAAAGCACAGCCACCCACCACTTCAGGGGCTGGCCCAGCAGAGGGCAGCTCCCCCTGCCGCAAAGAGACAGTACTTGAGAGGGAGGTGGTCAGAGGGTGGACCCTCCTGCTCCTCCATGCCCCCTGGGGATGAGGAGGGAGCTCCTGCAAAGGCCTAGTTAGGCAGCCTACCCGCCCAGGACCCCCCTGGTACTAAAGTCCCTTACTGACCCTGTCCCCTTGCCATGGATGATGGCTCTAAGGTCCCCTTGAGCCAATCAGGATCTCTCCCCAGGAAATAGGAAAGCCAGAAGGAAAACCCTGGGAGGCAGGAGGCTGTGAGCTGAGGCCTGAGGGGAAGCATGGCTCCTCTTGCTGAGAGCCCTGAGCTTCCCAGGCCTTGTCTGTGTGTGCGTGTGTGTGCGTGTGCGTCACTTTCTTTACAGCTGTGAATATTCTGGATCGTTCCAATAAATACTTCTATTCTTGAGATGGCTAGAAGGTATTTTGTTGACTTTGTTTCTGTTCTTGCACTTGCTTTTATCTTTATCTTGTTGCTATTGTTTGCTTGCACCCAAAGAATCTTAACTGACACAGAAATTGGTACCCAAGAGTTGGTTGCAGTCCACAGACCTTCAGGAGGGTAGGCATATTTGGAACTGGTTTTGACTGAGGGTGGGGGCCAGGACCAGGAAAAAGCCTCTCCCATCAGCATTCCAAGTGGCAGCAGCTGTCAGCCAGTGTGGACAGCACAAGAAATGCTGGGACCTGGAGTAGGACTTGATGCTTCTGACATGCGCCTGGCTGAAACTTTGAAATTTCTTCTCAAGGCAGGAGATAAATTCTAGCTTTTTATGTTTTCAGCTAAAAATTCTCCTATACAAACCGGCATCAGAGATGGATTCTGTAGGTTTCTGATTCACACGGTGAATTCAATCTTCACGAGATCTTTTCGGGGAAAATTAAGACACGGATGGGGAAAGAGTTGCATGCTAATTTCCCATGGTTGCTGCAACTAATGACCATAAACTCAGTCACTTAAAACAGCCCAAACTTATTCCCTTGCGGTTCTCCTGGTGAGAAGTCCTAACATCAAAGTGTCAGAGGGCTGTGTTCCTTCTGGAGGCTCTAGGAATGAATGCACTTCCTCGGCTTTTCCAGTTTCTAGAGCCACCTGCCTTCCTGGCTCCTGGCCTCTCCCTCCATCTTCAAAGCCAGCAGTGTGGCATCTTCCCATCTCTCTCTCTGCTTCTACCCTCACACCTCCTTTCCTTTCCTCTGATCCTCTTGCCTCCCTCTTATAAGAACCCTAGTGATGACATTGGATCCACTCCCATAATCCCAGATAACCTCCCCATCTCAAAGTCCTCATGGAATCGCATCTGGAAGGTCCCTCTTATTATGTAAGTTGTCTAAGTTAATGTATTGTCAGGTACCAGGAATTCGGACATGGGCATCCTTGAAAGGATGCTATCCAGCCTACCAGAAGTTTCATCCAGAAAATTGCAATAGGGACATCTGATGAGACTTGTAGGATCTTAATTACAAACCAAATCTAAGGGCAGCTGGTCACACATTGCCCATGACACCTCTTTGTTTGTTGGCAGCCAACATTTGAAGTCAGCATGGCCCCAAGGTGAAATGCAGAACAGAAAAAGAGTTAGACACCAAAGCAAGAGGAGAACTTCACTGTGAAAGCTCCGAACACCTGGAGAAACTGTGTGGGGTGGAGTCGAAGGTGTTCACCAAGGAGGGCGGAACAGGATTCCGGATTCGTTGCTGTGATCGTCCTCAGTCGACACCATGTACTCCAGCAGTGGGCTGTGATTCTCACTGTGCCCAGGGTTGGTCAAGCTTGACAAAGTGGTCACTTTGTGACCCTAAAAAAACAGAGCATACTTGGCATGGAGAAGAAGAAGGAGGAATCAAAGTGTGCAGGAAACCGGAATGTTAGATTTGATATTCCATGGATTCCTCAGCTACACTGGGTTTCCTGCCGGGTCCCAGGAGATTTCCCTCTCCTTTGACACAAGGAATAAATGGATTGCTAGGAACCCTCTAGGCTGAAAGGTGGGGCTTGGACCCTGACCTATTTAGGTGGCAGAAATCCGAAGAGGTCAACCCTAGGGGAGAGAGTTCACAGTCAGCAGAAAAGAGAGTGTGGGTGTGATGTCAGGCAGCAGGGAGGGTAACGATCGGGGCTCAGGTTGGACACGCAGAGCCTCCCAGCAATACAAGCGATGGACAGTCCTGTTCCTTTGTAAAACCCAAAATATGGTGAGCAAAGAGCAGACACGGGTCAGCATGTTGGACAGTCTCTGCTTGTCACTCAATTCTCAGACCTCAGTTGTGGGAGAAACCCAGAGCCTTTGAAAGAAGGGGTAGCCAGGAGTCTGAGAAAGGGCGTGTCATACCCTGTACATGCAACCTGCGAACACTCCTCCTATCTGTTCTCCATGGAGTGGGAGCATCCCCTCAGGTGACAGTGGGTTACTTAGAGGAAACCAACATGTCCTGGACTGTTGGAAGGTGGCTCCAAAGTTTCACTAGCTACTGGGACGCAGAATAACCCAGAATGATCTGGACCACGGCCTGCTGGTCAGGGTGATGCTCACGGGGGTAAGTAATAAATGAATGTCTGATCTGAGTCCACCTCACAATAGGACCATTGGGACCCAACCCTCACCTGGTCACCATTTTCTAGGTTCCTGAGTGGATACCTGGAACGGGTACTCTTGGAAGCTGCAGACTGTTCAGCCAGACCCACGGACAGGGGCTGTTACACTGAGATAAACAGGTGGAGGCCATTGGGTTTATATCTCTACAAAAATATTCAAATAAAAATGCACACCAAATTCTCGGAGGAATGACAGAGATTGGTGCCATTATCACGGCTCGAGGGAGGCAAGAGTAATCATTCCCATGACACCCTATTCACCTCTCCAGTTGCCAGCCCCAGCCAGAGATGTGTCCTGGACAACAGTGGCTGGGAGCTCATAAACCTACGTGGATGAAACTCCAATGGAAATTGCCATCCCTAAGAGGTCCTTGTTAATGTAGGAAATAAATACAGCCTTTGACTCTTGGTACGTAGCGATCAGTCTTCTTGGTGGCAAGCAAAGACACCAAACCTAGTTTCTTAGTGGGAAAAAACGGAAATTTATTGGAGAAGTATCAGAGTTCCCCCAAATCGGCAGGAGACTGGAGACCAGGCTTGGAAAATAAGCATAACCAAGGCAGCTCCATGGTGTCAAAGGCGGGGAGAAAAGAATCCTCTTTGTCAGGAGGCGTATGGTCAGGATGCTGCCTCTGCCACTCTGAGATATTATCCCAGCTGGGGTAGGGCACAGCCTCTCCGTTCACCATAGCCCTCTTGGACAGTCACTGAGAATTGGTTTTAAGCACCTATGGTCTTTGCTTCACTTGCTCCAGATTCTGGATCCCAGGTGGAATCAGCCAATAAATCAAGCTGGATCTTGGGTATGAGCCTGGATGCTAGAGAAGGAAGAATCTGGTCTTTCTGGCTTCCGCATACAGAGAATGTCAGGACTATACATGGTGGGAAATCCCCCTACTAAGAAGACAGCAGTTCCCTGTGAAACAAGTCCGTCACATCCAGGGGCCTCAGATGTTGACATCTCTGACTGTAGGAGACAGAAACTGAACTCCAATTTGCAAAAACTAAATAGAGGCATCACTGAAAGGTCCAGAAAGGCCAAATTCAAGTGCTTAAAGCGTGTCATCAGTGCCCAGCCTCTCTCACATTTGGCTGTGCTTTCTGCCTGACACAGTGGCTTCAGCCAGAACTGGGCTGCCACGAGACACTTCTTAAGTGTGTTCCTGAAGGACATCAGAGAACATCTCGTAGTGTACGCTGCCTGGAAGGAGAGGTGTCCTCAGACCAGATCTGCATTGTTTCTCAGGTAACAGCTAAGGTTCTGGCTAGAAGGTCAGAATTTTAGAGGGAATAAATCTGGAGGCTTGGTGACAAAGATACTTATGGAAGTGGTCTATGGATGGAGCTCTCGGAATGAGCCCAGAATGGAAAATACTCCTGTCCCATGTGCATGCTCACTAGAAGGTCTCCACTGTCAGAGCCACTGAATAATTGATGAAGAGACCCTTTGTGGCTGCAATTCTTCCCCCTTCCCCCGGCAGCCTAGTGCTTTCAAAACAGGCTCTGTGACAAAATGGCTGATAGAGAGGCTGTGTCTCAGCACATCATACGGGCTGTCCCTCATCCAGGTTGACTTGGAGCTTAAGGAATCTCAGCCCAAAGAAGCAATGGCCATAGATCTGACTAAAATGGTCTGAAGAGGATTCAGCTGAAAGAAAACACCTTGACAGGTTGAATGCTGCCTCATAGGATGTGTGATGCTCTAAATCCATACTCAGTTTTTAGTGCATTTTCTCCCATAGCCGTAATTTATGGATCTAGGAATTAAGAAGGTAAGACGAGGGTGACAGCTCTCATGCTCATACAGAACACCTACCCTCAAAATTTTTTTTTCAATTCCCGTGACTCTGGAATCTTCTTGTCCAGAGGTGTCAGTACCTAAGAAGGGGATCCCTCTCTCAGGGAACACAAAAACGGTTTCATTGCACCGGCCATAGCTGATTCCTCATGCTTCTCAAGGGGTGGATAACGATCAGCTCACTGGGTTGGATGTGGTGCTTGATCTGGATTATCAAGAGAAATTCATATTATTGCTACACAGTAGGGTAGGGGGAATATAAGTGCAACTCGAGGGATCCCTTAGGATTCCTTCTAGTACTACCAAAACAAGTAGCAAAGGTTACTAGAAAATTCCACAACCCAACTGAGGTAGGAGCACCAAGAGGTTCAGCTTCACAAGAATGAATTTGTCCATAGGGAAGAGGAACACTGAGTGAAATGATCATTAAAGGCTCGTATCTGTGGCAGCAATGGTCAATGCAGGTTGTAGCCTCTATTGCACCTCTTTGTTTCCTAAAAATGTTTATATGTGTATGTAAATACACACACATATACACATGCAAAATACTGAGAGAGGAGCTTAATGGAGCAAGAGAAACATTGGCATCATTCCAAGGCCCGCCACTCCATGACACAACTTCAAGATGCAGTAGGTGAAGATTATTTGTGTTTGTCTCCAACCAGGGAAGTGATGAGTGCACTTACTGTTGTAAACGGGATCACTGGATCCATAACAGGGTAAGGAGAGTCATTTTTTTTGTCTGAGAAAAAGAGTGTGTATGTGTGTCTGGTCTCCAAAGGGTTCACTGTATATGGTAGGTGTAAAATCAGGTGGCTTCTTGACCTGAGACTCCCCGCAAGGTTTGTGTCCCTGTAACCCATTCCTCTTCCTCATCCCATAGCCTGACTGATTGGTCCAAGAATATAGTCACCCATCCCAAGCTATTCTGTCTCCTGGAATTGGAGATTTCATTCAGAGACACCAGGATTCCAGGTGTTTGAATCTACACCACCTGATGGCAGGACCCTTGAGGGACAGACCAGAACTTTCTAAAGTCGGACCCTCCCTGGTTCCTGTCTTTCCTGACCTGTGCAGATTTTGCCCCTCTTCCCATTCTCTGAACTGCCCCAGCTCCCTTAGAGTGGATCCACTTATGTTGGCCAGACTCAATTTCTGTTGCTTATAACCACAAAGGAATCTCAACTGTGACAAGTGCTACAGTGGAGTTTCATCAAATGTACATGTAGCAAAATGGAAATCCACTATAAGGGTTCAGGGGGAAAAGGACTGCTGGATTACTGAATGACTCAGTTACTCAGTGCCTGAAACACTCAATGCCCAAGTGACATCTATGCAAGAAAGAGAAATATCCAAGAACTGATGAAGAATTGACAAAGAAGTGAAACACATTGTTCAGGTAACCAAGCAAGTGGGTGGCTGTGACTTTGATGACTTCTTCAGGAAAAAATGGAAATATCCATTGATGGCCTCAGGAATATTTGGCTGTTAGAGAGTTAGAGGGACTGAGGAAAGTCTTCTGCAAGGTGATATGTACAGAAGGACACCCAAGGCACTGGATGCACGTTGTGAGTGATTCAGGAGACTTTCCGGGATAATTTTGCATGTCCCGTGTCTCTTGCTTCCTGGCCTGGGCTCCAGTCAAGGGAACCTGTTTGACACTTACAAGCTCCATACATGGAGATACAGAGAATCAGCGCCCGCTGGAGCAAGCCCCCGGGAGACGGGAACAATGGGCAAATGCTTCCCTCCTTCCTCCCTGGAGAGGATGATTCTGAGGCCATTCCAGGAAGGCTCCTCAGAAGGTCCTGGCAGACTCAACTGCCCACATGGGTGGCCTTGTCAGGAACATGTCTTTGTATTGACTTTTCTCTCCTTCTCTGCCCTCCTTCCCCCATCCCTCAGTCCTGCTCCTGGGGATCACTTCCCATATAAACCCTCTGGGAGAGAGCCTTTCCTCCGGCTCTGCCTTCAGGGGACCCAAGTCTACTTTAGGCTGCATGGAACCTTTAGGTTTTTGTGCAAAGAGTAATGGGGAGCCATTGAAGGGTTGGAAGCCGGTGCTGGATAAGATCTATATTCTTCAGGGTCATTCTGGCCCACTTCATTGATCTCTCAGTGTACCCTGTCCCCAAAGAACACGAGCGACTTGCCGAATGTTTCACCTGCTCTGTTCTCATCACCAACACAGTGTGGAAAATGAGCATGGGGGGCGGGGGGCAGGGGCAAAGCCAGAAGAATAAATACAAGAAGACCATTCTGAAGCTCTTGCAAGAGTCCAGTTGAAAGGTGAGGGTAGCTGGGGTGAGGTTGTTTGCTGTCTGGCTGTTTCTCTCTGTCCGTCTGTTTATGGCTGACCCTCTCTCACACCTGCACACAGGTCCTTCTGACCGTAATCAGCCTCACGTGCCACATGACAATCGTGGGTCCCAGCCACTGGATCAGGAACACCCCTGTGCTCAGCACAAGCCAGATGTGCAGAAACTTTGCCCAGGTGTTTCTGTGGGGCAGACGGGGCAGAGGTCTGAGGGAAAGGACCCGATGGGAGAGTGGGAGCCCAGTGAGGGAGCAGGAGCAGCAATGGAGGACTTGCTTGCTGAGATCCTGGAAGACAGGCTCACGGGGAAGGGAGTCAAGCATCCAGAGCCCAGGTGAGCCCGTCAATCAACACAACGAAGACGCAGTGTATCAGTCCATAGTTATTGAACCCGTCTGTAGACCACGAGACAGGGAGAGCCAGACAGAACCAAAATACCATCTTGTCCAGCACCAGCACCCCACCGACTGACGAGGAGACTGAGGCTCAGGGAAGCCGTGGCTCTCGACTCCAAGCTGGTTGATCTCCTCAATGCACCACAAGGTTCCTTGACCTGATGCTGGCATCTGGTTTCACTTTCCTTGTCTTTCCCTTTCTTTTTCAAATCAACCACTGTTCCAACACAGCATCTGCAATTTCACTGGAACGTCATTGATCTCTCAGTGCACCCTCGCCCCAAAGAGCACCAGTGATTTGCTAAATGTTCCACCTACTCTGCTCTCATCACTACCACAATCACCGTGACCGTCATCATCAAAAAGTCAGTGCCTAACTGTAACCGAAAGTTCAGTCTCTGAACCTGAGACAATCCAAATAACGAGAACAGAGTCTTGAGTGGAAGAGGAAAGCCTTTACTATGCCAAGCACAGGGAGTAAAGCAAGGGCTCACATCTCAAAATTGCTAGCTCCCCAATAAGGAACAAGTAGGGATTTTTATTTGGGGTTTTGGGAAGGGGAGGAGGCGCATGTAGCTGTGCGGGCCAGCGTTTTCTCATCAGCCTGCCTTTGGCCTTGAGAGGCTGCTTGTAGTGAGGTGGGGCGCAGGAGGGAGGGCGGGGGAGGGGAGATGGGGGTCAGGGGGAGATGGGATGGTGGGTTAGGAGGATGGCAGGTGGGCATCCTTCTCCTTCTTGTCTTCCAGATTGAGGTGGGTTCAAGTGAGCGTCGGGAGTCGAGGAGCTGAGGTCTGGGAAGCCTCCACTCTTTGATATTCTTGAGACAGCAGTTTTCTTGGCAAACTTCAAGGACACATGATTAGCTAAACTTTCCTGTGCCTCCAACTCCAGGCCACCTGGGCTTTAGCAACTTGTAACTCCTGTTTGGTCGTAGAGCTCAAGGAGGCAAAGGTTAAGGGAACAGGTGTTTGCATGTGAGATGAGCTACAGAAGCAGGAACGGGGGTGGTGGGTTTTGGTTTCAACCCCATATATGCTGGGTTCAGTGTAGGGGAACTGCTATCAGGGCTGGTGTCAAGAGCCTGTACCATAACTAAGATGAACTCGCTGGAAGACAAAGGTGGGTTGGTCACGCAAAGGCGGGGCTGAAGACCACCACGGGGAAAGACTGCATTCTTGGCGGGAGGTCAAAGCACGGGGAGGGTCGATAGGGGAGCCGGGCTGCTTCTCCAAATTCCAACAATTCTAACGCTCTAGCTTGCTCTTGATTCCAGCTCTGGTATTCTTAGCCTTCTCATTGCTTCTTCCCCCACAGCTCTCTCTCTATCCATGCCCCCAGTGTCTTCTTTAGTGCAAAATCGAAGGTTTCTCCCCATTCCCCTCACTCCCAATCCCCTCCCCCCCTTATTCCAGGCTCCACTTTCTTTCTTTCTCTCTGACCCACCTGCCATCTGCATTAACCCCTCCCTGCTGTGCTCAGCTACAGAAATGCCAAACTCCTCAACGCCCAGTCCCAGAAACTTTCTCTAGCCCCCTTTTTCCCTCTAACAAGTACCTCCAAGCCTTTGTCCAGCACATGCCCCTGCTCCCTGCACTGCCCTGGGGTCATGGAATGAGGCCCTGTTGCAGCATGTCATGGATCTGGGTGAGCTCCTCCAACTTCCCCTCCAGCTCTCGAGCCTGCTGCCTCAGCTCTTCAGCTGTGTTTGCCTTTGCCCCTTTATGCAAATGCACTGAATCTTGGACAAGGCTGATCACATCCATCAGAAGGGAGACACTCACGGTGGCCACACTTGTGGCCCGGGCTTCTTTGGTCATTGCCAGAACAGTACCTCCAAAAGCTTTCTTCACCTGCTTGTCCCTTCGGCCTGAGATCTCCCCAACAGTCATGAGGCGGTTGGCGTGGTCTACCAAGTGAGGTTTGGTTTTGACTACCTTGATAGCACGGATGTTCTTCCCAATATTTTCCACGACTTCGATGAAATTCTTTGATATGGAAACAATGTCGGGAGCGCCGTGAAGTAGAGTTTCCTTAACTATCTCCCCTTTATTGCTGTCAAATAACGCCAGGCGACTGGCTTCAGCTTCTGCTGACGAGTTGGTTGAATATTCCACGATGCTGGTGGACACACTGGTCACAGCAGCTGCTGCCCCCAGCCCCATCCCAGTTGCCGAGAGTGCCAGACTGACCCCTGCTGTCACGGGTGCCAGAGCCAGGCCAAGGATGGTGAGGATGCCAGCCACAGCGCCAGTGGAGTTGGCCACCACGTTGGAGATGGTGCAGTCCCTGTGTACCTTGTCAACCTTGTCTGCAAGTGCGTGGAGCTTTCCGATGCGCTCCTCAAGCTCCTGTTTCACCCGAGGAAACTCGTTCAGAAACTTCTCCCTGTCCAGTTGGTCTGTGTTCAGCTTGTTCAGACCTTCATGCAGCGCATCTGCCTCCTCCCTGTAACAATGAAGGTCAAGTGATTAAGCAGGCAGTCTGCTTATGTGAAAAATGGGCTTGATAAGATCTCTCCTGCAAAAATCACAGAGCCTTTACTATCCATCATATGGAAAGGAATTTGACAAATGTAGGTAATTTTTCTTTCAATGTTAAACACATGTTTTGTAAACTGTAGATCCTCCATATACTTGTTAATCAGAGAATTAGTAAGTAAAAATCATCTTCAGATGCTCTTAGGTAGTAAGTATTTGCTAGAGATGATTCTCACTCAAGAACACGTCAACACTATCACTACCAAAGTGTTTGTAGAGTGGGAACTCCATACATGAACAAAGAGTAGGATTGGAGCAGAAGAACCTTCGTTCAGAGACTCTTGGTGCATGGTGAAGAATTAACCTCACCCACAGAGAAGTCTGCCCTTTGCCTTGCCTACTGAGAAGTGACCTCTGGCCCCTGGAATGTTCTGACTGATAGGACTGTCTTCATTTGCCTGGGTCTTTGGCCGCTGGACACTCTGACAAGGTGATGCATGATGGGGGCTTTGGGTTATGTGGTTCTGACCTCTGGAGGAAGTGGAGATTAAAGATGTTAATCTGACCTCCAGGAGAGGCTGGAGACCACAGGTCAGCCATGTGGGCAGCATGCGATTGAGTCTCAATAAAAACTCTGTACACTGAAGATCAGGTCAACAAAGACTCTTTTCATGACCGAACTTTACTCAGGTTCCTCTGAGCTGTTTTCTCAGCTAGGCCTTTAACGTGGCCTCGATGTCCTGTTCTTGGCAGGCTGTATCATCCAGGCTTAGAAAGAATCCTACTAAGTCAGTTTAGACAGAATCTCCCCACTCTTGATATCTGATCACCCTTGAGAGCTGATCATGTTCCTCACCCCCTACCTTTGATGTGTAAGTTCTTGATCTGCCTTTTGCAAGAATCCCCCTGCCCTTGAAGTCTCCTCTTAGTAATTTTCCATCCATCAACTCACTCATTCTGTGTATTGGCTATAAATCCCCAGCTGTCTCTGGTGAACTCGGAGTTGAGCCCTGTCTCTCTCTCCTTTATTGCGTTAGTCTTGACATGTATAGCAATAGCCCTGAGGAAAGTCTTCCTTACCATTTTAACAAGTCTCAGGATAATGTTTTTTCTTTAACAGAATGAGCTTCCCTGGTTGGCGCACTGTCACACATTGAGTACAGGAGAGTCACGTGTCCTGAGGACAACGGAAGCTTCACGTTTGGGATCCTCCCAGACTCTCCCTTATGTGACTCTTCCTTTGGCTGATTGTACCTGAGTCCCTTTCTCTGTGACAAAGTGTAAAGTGAGTAGAACAGCTTTCAGTGAGCTCTGTGAATCCTTCTAGGGAATTATTGAATCTGAGGGTGGTTTTGGGAACCCCCAAATTTGCAGTTGGTGTCAGAATGTGGGAGGTCGTGGAGACTGTGCCTTCAGACTTTGCAGTTTGGCTAACTCTGCATACTTAGAATTTAAAAAAAAAAGCAAACTCAGAGCTAAAAGGGACCTACTCATCAGCTTCCTGGCATCTGCTCTCCTCCAAGCCTGATGCCCTTTGACCTCTCCAGCTAAAGGTCACTGGGTCCAGCCACTGCCCCAGCTGAGTGGGAAGCAGGACATCTGCTGGTAACCCTGCTTCCCCTCAGACTCTCCAGCCCACTTGCCTGACTCCTGACCCACCATCCAGCACCCTCGACCTCTCAGGTGTCATCAATTTAGCTCACACCTAGGCTGGTGACAGCTTCACATGCATGCGCACCAAGGCCATGTGCCACTTTACAGAACCTCTAACAGACTCAGGAGATTTTAAGAACCATCTGGATGACTCTCTAAGACTGAAGAGACCTGCACTGGGACAGGCTAGTGGAGGAAATACTTTCCTCTTTGGCGGGGACTTGTGAGCCTCCTCAGTGTCCCCCAGTCACACAAAATTGCCAGCCACCCATTGTGATGTTGGGAGTTGTCACTAAGCCACACTGTCTTCCTACTAGTCAGGGGCTGCTCTGCGGTCCCAAAGGGAGTCCTAAATGGCAGTGGAGAACCTCCCAGCTCCCAGGTAGGCCATGGAGGAAACAATCCCCCAGGGCCTTCTGTGCCCAGCAGCGAGGGGATCACATCAGGGAGGGAAGAAATGTCCCCTCTCCCACTCACGGGACCTCTGCTACGTCCACAGCCTCCTCAAGTTTGTGCCCTAAGAGCCTCAGTCACCTCACTCTAGTCCCGCCTCGATGCCTAAGCCTTCCTGCTAGTCCTCCAACCTGGACCTACCCGGTTCCATGCTGAGCCCAGCTCTGACCCTGGTCCAGGCCACCCTGGGCCTTTGGAAAGGACGACTGCACTGGGTCCCCACCTTTGACCCTGCAGTTCACTCTAAGGCCTTCAACACAATCCCATCAGATTGAACTGCTAGTCCCACTGAACAGATGACAAATCAGAGACTCCAAGACACGAGCCCAAAGCCCCAGGGCTGGGCAGAGAGAGTCAGGATCCAGCCCAGCTCAGGCCAGCTGCACTTCAGCCTCCCCGCCTATGAGCCAGCAGGATGGTGATATGTTTGCCCAGTTCCTTAGACAGAGAGAGAAAGGTCTCTAGCCAGAATCCCCACGGGCACAAAATCGTTATGTCAGGATTTTTCAGGCTTGTCCCTAAGGAAGTCATGCTTGGCTCTCATCTCCAGGAAGCAGACTCTTGGTACTGTACCCTGCCCTACCCCAGTCACTTCCAAGCAATCTTTTTTTTCTTCTTTTGGTGGGGGAGATTGTCCCCAAGCCAACATCCATGCCAGTCTTCCTCCATTTTGTATGTGGGACGGCACCACAGCATGGCTTGATGAGCGGTATGTAGCTTTGCACCCAGGCCGCGAACTTGCGAACCTTGGGCTGCCCAAGCAGAGCACGGAACCCAACCACTGGGTCACTGGGCCAACCCCCAGCAATCTTTTTAGAAGTTAACATTAATTGAGCACCTACTGTGTGTCAGCCATTATGCTAAGCATTTCACATGTGTTATCTTATTTTCCTCACAATAAAATTGAACAGACGAGGAAACTAAGGCAGAGAGTGGTTAAGTAATTTGCCCAAGGTCACATGACCTGACCCCTGCAGATTTCATCTGTTCTCAACCTGAGGCCAATCACTGCCAGCAAATGACAGGGAGGAACTATCGCTCATGGATTGTTGAGAAGGGAGATACTCAACCCCAAGCACAGGAGACTGCCTGGAGGAGGTGTGCCGGCCAGAAGGAAACTAGCCCTGGGGGTAATCAGGGTGACATTCATGCAGCTCCCCCTGGAGGTCACCTGGACAAATTGGCTTCATCCACAAGTTGCTCCCAGGCATTCTCATCAGTCAGCAGGTCCTGCAGTTCCTCTCTGCTCACTGTGTTCCGGAAATACTCAATGACATCCTCAAGAAAATTTTCACCCTCTACGTGGAAAGAAAAAAGAATAAGATTAGAAGAAATTGTAGTAGGGTAATAAATGGTATTGCATATAAAGTGGTAAAACATTAATCTTCCCGAGCAGCTGTCACCCTGGGGTACTTTTGATGGAGTTACCTGGTGCTATGGACTGAACCGTGTCCTCTCAAAATTCCTATGTTGAAACCCTGATCCCCTCCATGTGACTGTATTTGAAGACAGGGCCTTGAAGGAGATAACTGAGGTAAAATGAGGTCCTAAGTGTGGGACTTTAACCTGATAAGCCTGGTGCCTTATAAGAAGAGGAAGAGACAGCAGAGAGCTCTCTCTCCCTCTCTCTCAGCCCACATAGGAAAAGTCAGGTGAGCACAGAGCAAGATGGTGGCCGTCTACAAGCCAGGAAGACAGTCCTCATCAGAAACCAACCTGCCAGCACCTTCATCTTGGACTCCAGCCTCCAGAACGAATTCTCTAATTCCTGGGATCTAGATGTGCGTAGGAATTCAGAATTTTTAATGCTTTAGAAAGAGAATTCAGGGCACATATGGTATATTATTTACCCTGAAAACAAATGAAATTGTGTTTCAACAGTGAAACAAATGAATATTCACATTAAATGAGATCAACAATGTCATGACTATAAACAGTCTCAGGGCAGGACCCGGCAAGATCACTGCCCAAATGAGTTCCCAAAAATGTGTGGTTTGCAGGATTATGGAGATGACGGAATTGCAGATAAGAGACAGGGACTAGTGTGTATATGTGCACTGGGACGCAGTACAAAATGTGCTTCCTGCTATACACCCAGAGGCATTATTCTGATTTCACAGGAGAAGAAAGCAAGGCTCAGATAGGGGAAGTGACAGCCCAAAGCCAGCAAGCAGCTGAATTCAAGGTCAAGGTCAGACGTTTCTTTGACGTTACTTTGAAGCCTCCTTATGTTTTAAAAATTCCTGGGATTTCTGCATTCAACCTTAGAGTACATCTATGGTTTTCTTTCTTTTTTTAATATGAAAGTTATGTTCCAGCCTACAGACCACTGAGTGAAACTCCCGCGCACAGAGGCTTCCTCCTGCTGATCACGCCGCTCCCAGATGGGCAGTGGAGGGGGCTCTTCGAGTGGGTGGGGGCTGGACCCTGCTGGATCCTTGGGATCAATCTGCCTCACCTCCTCCCCCAGGCTGGTCTCAGGGGTCACAGCTCCCCAAGGGCCCCTCGGAGCCCAGGCTAGGCCATTTGTGAACCAAGAGAGGTTGCTGGGGGAGGGGGAGGTTTCCACCTGGACCTAAAGGTTCCAGGTAGAGGGGACAGCAACAATGTTTTGGGAGGACCTCCTGTGTGGCAGGCACTGGCCCAGGCCACGTCCACACATTATATTTCATCCTCGTAACAACAGAAGGAAGTAGTCTCATTTCACAGGTGAGTTTAGGAAAGGTGCTCCAGGTCCCACAGCTGGGAGGTGGCAAAGGCCAGACTGGGGTCCAGTTCAGTGGCATGTTGCCCCTCACAAAGCAGTCGAGCCGACAGCAGGGCAAGAGCTGGAGGGAACACCCCTGTTGGTAATCGCCCAGGGCCACCCAGAGCAGGGTGGGAGGCTGGACAGGGTGGGAAGGCAGAAGAAGCCTGCCAGTGTTGCTGGTCACCTCCTCTCCCCTCCCCACCTCGGGACACCAACTCTCCTCTAACCTCTGCTGTCCCCCGCCTCCCCGTGGGCTGTCCTGACCTCACTGTGAGTCACTTGATGGGCAGCATGGGAGGGAGGAAGTGGGCCCCTGGGCCACAGCACCCTGAGGAGAGGACCTGGAAGGAGGTGTCCCTAGAGACCTCCAGTGGGGCCTCCCCTTGGATGGGCTGGAGGACACTGATCAACCCCCTTCTTGATTCCTCTGTAGGTTAACTCAGCCTGGAAGCGCCACCCTCAATTCTAGGTCACGAGTAGGAACCAGCAGAGAAGAGGAAGCGAGTACCTGGGGAGACCCCACGGGCTTCTGAGGTCATGGTGTCACCGCAGGATCTCAGAGTTCTCCCTGACAGCTTGCTAGTCTGCGTCCAGGATGGAAGGAGGTGTGGCTTCACCCTTGGGGAAGAGAAAACAAATTGTGGGGTCAAATGTGAGCCAGCTGTGGCAACAGGGAGCAGCGAGGGGCCAGGTCTCCAGCGGTGCCCTCTGGGATGGCCGCAAATGCCAGAATGCACTTAACCCAAAGTGTGTCTCTGTCTCCTGGGCTCTGCTCGCTGCTGTTGAAGGAAAAGTACTCACCTCACTTCAGCTTATTCCTGAGACAAGTCAGAGTCCTATCGTCCTTGGGGGCACAAAGAGAAGACAAACAGAGAAGGAGACGGCCGTCTGAGAAGTTATAGAAGCAGTAAAACCAAACAGAGAAGAAAACATGGGGAGGGAAGTTCTGGAAATTACCTGAGCTTGGGAACATTTGCGTTTCCTAATTGATAATGGCTAGTATTGATTGAGTGCCTGTGACGTGCGGGGCTCCTACGTGCTCCCTCAGTGGACACTCACCCCCACTCCATGCGGTGGGTGCTATTGCGGCTCCCGTTTTAAAGTGGAGGAAACCATCACAAGGTTTAGGTTTCGCCTAAACTCAGGTTAGCCCAAGTTTTCACAACAGCGCTAGAGCCAGGGCTTTCTGATTCAAATCCCACGTTCGTGAGGACTATTCTCTCCTCCATTTAACAAGAAAATCCTTGCTCGTGTGTTTATGTTTATTTGTAAATACCCTTCTCACTCCACAGTGATGTCTTGCACCCTGTGCCCCAGTCTCTGCCTCGATAAATTTCCCAAAGCCTGTACCCTCCTTGCTTCTGCGAGATCCTCCATCCCATAAGGGCCTGGGGTCCTGCGGGGCGCTGGCCCCTCCCTGCAGCCCTGCTGTGCACCGCGGAGCCCTCCTGATGGCGCCCAGACCTGTCTACTGTCCTCATTAACCCCTGGACCTTAGCTTGTTTCTAATTCTTCATGTAAATAATAGTGCAAAGAACAACCTCCTCGCATGAAACTTTGCCTGCATTTGAGACTGTTTCCTTAAGATATTTCTACAAGTAGAATGACAGGGTCAGAGGGCATCAAGACACAAACATTTTTTCATCCCTGGAACCCCACTGTTATGCAAAAAAATTATACCAGTTTACAATCACATTCATATGTACGAGGGTCTCCATCCTTCAGTCTTAAGAGCTCTCAGTTGTCTTTTAAAAACACAGATTTTTATGGGGCTGGCCCCGTGGCCGAGTGGCTAACTTCGCGCGCTCCGCTGCAGGCGGCCCAGTGTTTCGTTAGTTCGAATCCTGGACGAGGACATGGCACTGCTCATCAAACCACACTGAGGCAGCGTCCCACATGCCACAACTAGAAGGACCCACAACGAAGAATATACAACTATGTACCGGGGGCTTTGGGGAGAAAAAGGAATAATAAAATCTTTAAAAAAAACCAGATTTTTATAAAGAGAGTATGTCTTTCAATTCTGTTTGTGATTATCTTGCTTTGGCAGATGAGGAAAGAAAGGTAGTGTTGATTTCGTTTAGGCCCTATTTTAAGAGGCAAAAGCACATCTGTCAACTACCCACCCTGAGCCTGACTGAAACGATAGTAAAGGTCCTGACAGGTATAACCATAGCTAATGACAAGAGCGGCTGACATTTGTGGTCTTTTCTCTGTACCAGGAATTGCTCAAAAATTTAGCAAATAATAACTCATATTTTTCTAATAACCATTGAAGTGTGTGCCATTTCTATCCCCATTTACAGATAAGGAAAAGGAAGCACAGATGTTACGTGATTTGCCCAAGGTCAGAAAATCCTGTAAGTGGTAGCCTGGGGTCAAGGTTCAAACGCTCCCGCTGGACTCGAGAACCCACACACCGCCTCTCCTTGCTCTGCTGCCATAAGAATCAGGAATGGGGTCAACAGGAGACCAGAGACTTCAGCAGATGTTTGAAGACTGACTGGATGGGGAAGTGATGCTGAGTAAAGAGGAGTAGAGGGAGCTGCTGTCGGAGAAGCAGAGAGAGGGCACGTAGGCAAGAAGAATGGCCTGCTAGCCAGAGCCCCAGAGAGGCTGGAGAGAAGACTGGAGGGCGGCCGAGGGGGAAAGCGGGGGCGAGTCCACCAGCCCCACATCCCATCCAACATTCACAGCAGCCTTAGGTCTACGCCAGAGGGGAAAATGAGGACAGTAAGACTGCAGAAAAAGCATCTCTGTATTTCAGCATTTAGGGGCCTCATCCAGTCACTCCACAGGGAAGCCTGCCATCACCCTCCCTCCCTCTTCAAGACGAATGGGCATCTAGGATCGGATACACGAGAAAGACAATGATGTGGGGAAGGGTCACTAAGATAATCAAGAAATGACAGCAGAAGAAAAGGATAACTTTGAAAATGGGAAAAAAGTTTTTAAAACTTGCACCCTTGTCCCTAGGAAGATTAGAAAGGTATTTTATTCACAAATTAAGAACAAGATGCACTGAGAGGGGAAAACAATAATAGAACAAAAAAAGAGATCTTGGGAATTAAAAGGTGGTTGACAAAATAAAGAATCCTAAAGAAAGGTTGGGAAAGAAAGTCAAGGAAGGCTTCCAGAAAATAAAAGAAGGAGAGAAGAAATGGAGCTAAATGGGAAATAGAAAAGTTACCATCCACAATCATTTCTTAGAAAGTTACTTGAGAATGAGTTGCAGCAAAAAACAAACAAAAAAAATTGTGTGTGTGTGTGTTTATGGGGTGGGGTGAAGGATCACTGAGAGAGGGAGATTCCAGGAATCAGGAAAATCGACCCAGAGAGAATGGAACCCAAGGAGTACAGCAAGCATGCAGCAGGCCCGGAGAGCAGCCAGTCCAAATGCAATAAGAAGCGAAGAGATCTGTGAGACAAGGAGACTTGATGTAACACCTCACACGATGTACAGTTTCAGAGAAATTGATGAAATGTTGAAGGCAAACAGTGAAAGGGGTGAAAACAAAGGCAATTCGAAACGTCAGGAAAAACTAAAGCTGTGCAATAAGCACGTGCAACTGTATTGTAGGGGGGAACTCGGCAGTTACAATGTTTAAAATATCACAAAAATAGAAACACCCTTGTTTGATTTATAACTTCTAGAACTAACAGAGCATTTAAATATGAGAACTACATACACTTGTTGCCAGTCAATCTATGAATTAAAGCACAATGGTAGACGTTGGGAGGTGAGGCTCTGAGCGAGGAGAAGGAGGATTACCAGCCTCAAGTTACAACGTGGGGAGCCAGGAAATGCCGGCTGCAGATGGGGCCATAAAAATAAAGCTGTGAGTAAGTTACTTACAACTACAAAGGTTTCTAATAGAGGTTATAAATGTAGTGATAAAATGATAGCAGGAGGAGGTGGAGAGGGGTTATAAGAGAAATTATAAAAATAAGTGAAATCCTTATGTATCCTGGTAGATAGTGAATAGACAATATTAATTTTAAAAATCAAGAAAAAGAAAAATGCAACAGCTAATATTTATTAGCTACTGTGTTTGATGACCATTTGCTTTCTACCAGGCAGAGTTCTAAGCGCTTGGTAGGCATTAACTCCTTTTTAGTTCTCGCAACAACTCTGAAAGAAAGGGAGCAGAATTTCAGAGAGGTCAGTAATTTACCCAAAGCACCCAGCTAGTGCCAGAGCCGGAATTCAAATCTAGGCTTCCTGCCTCCAGAGCACACACTCGCACACTATTCCATCTCCTAATGTAAGAATATTATTTAAAGATGCTGATTAACAACCTAAAGAAGAAGCTCAAAGTTAAAAACCATGGCTTTTAATTGGGAAGGGGGTGAGCAGAGTCTTCTGCACTAATTGATTTGTTTTAACCAAATGCACTTAAGACTTTGATTATTTTGTAATTTTAAGAGGGCAGAAGTCACTTTACAGTAGTTAGTAACTGCTAAGCACAGTAATGGGTTGGTTTCTGGAGTGACCACCTTAAAGATGATGGAAGCAGTTGGATTAAGTGCCAGAAAGAAATAAGAACTGTGTGACAACTGTCAGTGTGGGAGAAATCTGACTGGTCGATGACACTAATTCTCTAAGGAAAGCAGGGATGGTGACATATTAAACTAGAATAATCAGAGTGAACTCTAACCTTCAACAAATGCTTTTTCTAGCAGCACTGTGCCCACCCACACAGGCGCCCATGGGCTTTTCTGCACTCAGGGAAGCAAGACTCCTTGGAGGGGAGCTGGATTCCATGGGTCTGCAACATCTGCTACTCCAGAGGCAAGGATGCTTTCAAAGATGTTCAGAGTAGTGCTCAAAGGGGGACCCACTGGTAAGTCCTATCAAATTACACAGAACCATACTAATAATTGATAACAATTATATGATCATGTTTAATTGGGCTGAATTGAGTCTATGAAAGGCCATGAGTTCATAATAATATTCAGATGAGAAGAGTTGAGACAAAATGTATAAGAAAAGGTAGAGATAAAGGTTTACAAAAGGAAGTTGTAATGCAAAGAGGAGTTAGTATAATGGGGAAAGTTTAATTGTTGATTGATTTTAATAAGAAGGGGAGTCTTAATATATATGGGCATTTTTTTTCTCTTTATTTATGTGACTCTTTACAAGGATTGAGAAAGAAAAAAAGAACAGCCCCTGACATTTGGTGGCTGACCTGGCATTCACAGCTAGGCGATGCTATTCTCCTATCGGACATAAATAATCTCACAGAAAAGCAGCCTCAGACAGGGCTACTCAGACACCAGGACAAAATGAGACAGAGCAAGGCCACTTCCGAATTCTGTCTTAGCAGAGATAAAACCAAGATCTCTGTGCCACCCAACAGACACCAGACACTCCCGCCCTCGGCTAAAAAGAATGACTATTTCTTCTTTATGTATTATGGCTTTTTTCTCGTCCTGGTCTCCCCTCTCTAGAGACAAGAGTACTGAGACGCCCATTGACAGGATTGCCCCGCTTTCTGCAGCCCCCAATCTAGAGCGGGCCCTGTTTCCTCTGAGCCTCCCCGACCCTCCCAACCAAAGGCCAAATCCTAGAGTTGGCTCTTTCTAACACCCTCCCCCTGAGAGGCCCATGGTTCTTCCTCCCTGAGTCATAAACACAACTTGTTCACTGCAGGAGTGACCCTGGTGGCCTCAGGCTGGAGGGCACTGACAGTACGGATGTGCATGTATGTTGCTTCTATTGGGTAAGGAGGAAAGAATAAACAGAGGCAGCCATCAGGCAACCAAGGCAGGCCCCGCAAGAGTGGGGACGGCCCCCAAGTGGGTTCCTTTCTCTTTCCAAGCCACTGTAGCTCAGTTATTTCCTGGCACTCATCCATTTCTGGCTGCTGATCTTTGCTCTCAGAGTTGATCTTAACAACACAGTGATTCCCACGGCCTTTGAGGCTATTTGCCCACCAGCTCCCCTGCAATTCCACCCTCCTCCAAAGTCACTGGACTCCCCATTGACCCGGCTGCCTCTCATCTTAGGGCCTGGACATCAGGTATGCATTTTCTGGGCCCCTCTGCAGTGAGGGGTGACTGCATGATCCAGTCCTGGCTATTGAGACACAAGGGGAAGTCAGCTGAGAGGGGCTTGGGGGCTTCCAGCCATAAGGGACAGGTGTGAGAGGAGAGCTGGCTGGCGCCTTCCTCCTCCTTCTGCTTTGAATGCTGCGTGACCCTGGGAGTCAGCGCAGCCAATGGAGATCAGGAGACACGAGGACCAGATCAAATACAGAGAGCCGAAAGAGGAGTGTGCAGGCGGAAAAGGCTGGATCCCGGGTGACACCATTTGTAAACGGGTCTGCACCTTCGAGCTCATCCTTCCCATCCTTCTCTGCCATTCTTGGCCTGCCCCCAACCCTTGTTTTGGGCCTTAGCTGGCTGTTGATGCTCACATTGCTCCCACCTGCCTGATTAGTACAAAGGTGTTCTCCTTGGCCAGCCA
>NW_025795837.1:0-28036 GCF_021613505.1 Equus quagga
TGGCTGGCCAAGGAGAACACCTTTGTACTAATCAGGCAGGTGGGAGCAATGTGAGCATCAACAGCCAGCTAAGGCCCAAAACAAGGGTTGGGGGCAGGCCAAGAATGGCAGAGAAGGATGGGAAGGATGAGCTCGAAGGTGCAGACCCGTTTACAAATGGTGTCACCCGGGATCCAGCCTTTTCCGCCTGCACACTCCTCTTTCGGCTCTCTGTATTTGATCTGGTCCTCGTGTCTCCTGATCTCCATTGGCTGCGCTGACTCCCAGGGTCACGCAGCATTCAAAGCAGAAGGAGGAGGAAGGCGCCAGCCAGCTCTCCTCTCACACCTGTCCCTTATGGCTGGAAGCCCCCAAGCCCCTCTCAGCTGACTTCCCCTTGTGTCTCAATAGCCAGGACTGGATCATGCAGTCACCCCTCACTGCAGAGGGGCCCAGAAAATGCATACCTGATGTCCAGGCCCTAAGATGAGAGGCAGCCGGGTCAATGGGGAGTCCAGTGACTTTGGAGGAGGGTGGAATTGCAGGGGAGCTGGTGGGCAAATAGCCTCAAAGGCCGTGGGAATCACTGTGTTGTTAAGATCAACTCTGAGAGCAAAGATCAGCAGCCAGAAATGGATGAGTGCCAGGAAATAACTGAGCTACAGTGGCTTGGAAAGAGAAAGGAACCCACTTGGGGGCCGTCCCCACTCTTGCGGGGCCTGCCTTGGTTGCCTGATGGCTGCCTCTGTTTATTCTTTCCTCCTTACCCAATAGAAGCAACATACATGCACATCCGTACTGTCAGTGCCCTCCAGCCTGAGGCCACCAGGGTCACTCCTGCAGTGAACAAGTTGTGTTTATGACTCAGGGAGGAAGAACCATGGGCCTCTCAGGGGGAGGGTGTTAGAAAGAGCCAACTCTAGGATTTGGCCTTTGGTTGGGAGGGTCGGGGAGGCTCAGAGGAAACAGGGCCCGCTCTAGATTGGGGGCTGCAGAAAGCGGGGCAATCCTGTCAATGGGCGTCTCAGTACTCTTGTCTCTAGAGAGGGGAGACCAGGACGAGAAAAAAGCCATAATACATAAAGAAGAAATAGTCATTCTTTTTAGCCGAGGGCGGGAGTGTCTGGTGTCTGTTGGGTGGCACAGAGATCTTGGTTTTATCTCTGCTAAGACAGAATTCGGAAGTGGCCTTGCTCTGTCTCATTTTGTCCTGGTGTCTGAGTAGCCCTGTCTGAGGCTGCTTTTCTGTGAGATTATTTATGTCCGATAGGAGAATAGCATCGCCTAGCTGTGAATGCCAGGTCAGCCACCAAATGTCAGGGGCTGTTCTTTTTTTCTTTCTCAATCCTTGTAAAGAGTCACATAAATAAAGAGAAAAAAAATGCCCATATATATTAAGACTCCCCTTCTTATTAAAATCAATCAACAATTAAACTTTCCCCATTATACTAACTCCTCTTTGCATTACAACTTCCTTTTGTAAACCTTTATCTCTACCTTTTCTTATACATTTTGTCTCAACTCTTCTCATCTGAATATTATTATGAACTCATGGCCTTTCATAGACTCAATTCAGCCCAATTAAACATGATCATATAATTGTTATCAATTATTAGTATGGTTCTGTGTAATTTGATAGGACTTACCAGTGGGTCCCCCTTTGAGCACTACTCTGAACATCTTTGAAAGCATCCTTGCCTCTGGAGTAGCAGATGTTGCAGACCCATGGAATCCAGCTCCCCTCCAAGGAGTCTTGCTTCCCTGAGTGCAGAAAAGCCCATGGGCGCCTGTGTGGGTGGGCACAGTGCTGCTAGAAAAAGCATTTGTTGAAGGTTAGAGTTCACTCTGATTATTCTAGTTTAATATGTCACCATCCCTGCTTTCCTTAGAGAATTAGTGTCATCGACCAGTCAGATTTCTCCCACACTGACAGTTGTCACACAGTTCTTATTTCTTTCTGGCACTTAATCCAACTGCTTCCATCATCTTTAAGGTGGTCACTCCAGAAACCAACCCATTACTGTGCTTAGCAGTTACTAACTACTGTAAAGTGACTTCTGCCCTCTTAAAATTACAAAATAATCAAAGTCTTAAGTGCATTTGGTTAAAACAAATCAATTAGTGCAGAAGACTCTGCTCACCCCCTTCCCAATTAAAAGCCATGGTTTTTAACTTTGAGCTTCTTCTTTAGGTTGTTAATCAGCATCTTTAAATAATATTCTTACATTAGGAGATGGAATAGTGTGCGAGTGTGTGCTCTGGAGGCAGGAAGCCTAGATTTGAATTCCGGCTCTGGCACTAGCTGGGTGCTTTGGGTAAATTACTGACCTCTCTGAAATTCTGCTCCCTTTCTTTCAGAGTTGTTGCGAGAACTAAAAAGGAGTTAATGCCTACCAAGCGCTTAGAACTCTGCCTGGTAGAAAGCAAATGGTCATCAAACACAGTAGCTAATAAATATTAGCTGTTGCATTTTTCTTTTTCTTGATTTTTAAAATTAATATTGTCTATTCACTATCTACCAGGATACATAAGGATTTCACTTATTTTTATAATTTCTCTTATAACCCCTCTCCACCTCCTCCTGCTATCATTTTATCACTACATTTATAACCTCTATTAGAAACCTTTGTAGTTGTAAGTAACTTACTCACAGCTTTATTTTTATGGCCCCATCTGCAGCCGGCATTTCCTGGCTCCCCACGTTGTAACTTGAGGCTGGTAATCCTCCTTCTCCTCGCTCAGAGCCTCACCTCCCAACGTCTACCATTGTGCTTTAATTCATAGATTGACTGGCAACAAGTGTATGTAGTTCTCATATTTAAATGCTCTGTTAGTTCTAGAAGTTATAAATCAAACAAGGGTGTTTCTATTTTTGTGATATTTTAAACATTGTAACTGCCGAGTTCCCCCCTACAATACAGTTGCACGTGCTTATTGCACAGCTTTAGTTTTTCCTGACGTTTCGAATTGCCTTTGTTTTCACCCCTTTCACTGTTTGCCTTCAACATTTCATCAATTTCTCTGAAACTGTACATCGTGTGAGGTGTTACATCAAGTCTCCTTGTCTCACAGATCTCTTCGCTTCTTATTGCATTTGGACTGGCTGCTCTCCGGGCCTGCTGCATGCTTGCTGTACTCCTTGGGTTCCATTCTCTCTGGGTCGATTTTCCTGATTCCTGGAATCTCCCTCTCTCAGTGATCCTTCACCCCACCCCATAAACACACACACACACAATTTTTTTTGTTTGTTTTTTGCTGCAACTCATTCTCAAGTAACTTTCTAAGAAATGATTGTGGATGGTAACTTTTCTATTTCCCATTTAGCTCCATTTCTTCTCTCCTTCTTTTATTTTCTGGAAGCCTTCCTTGACTTTCTTTCCCAACCTTTCTTTAGGATTCTTTATTTTGTCAACCACCTTTTAATTCCCAAGATCTCTTTTTTTGTTCTATTATTGTTTTCCCCTCTCAGTGCATCTTGTTCTTAATTTGTGAATAAAATACCTTTCTAATCTTCCTAGGGACAAGGGTGCAAGTTTTAAAAACTTTTTTCCCATTTTCAAAGTTATCCTTTTCTTCTGCTGTCATTTCTTGATTATCTTAGTGACCCTTCCCCACATCATTGTCTTTCTCGTGTATCCGATCCTAGATGCCCATTCGTCTTGAAGAGGGAGGGAGGGTGATGGCAGGCTTCCCTGTGGAGTGACTGGATGAGGCCCCTAAATGCTGAAATACAGAGATGCTTTTTCTGCAGTCTTACTGTCCTCATTTTCCCCTCTGGCGTAGACCTAAGGCTGCTGTGAATGTTGGATGGGATGTGGGGCTGGTGGACTCGCCCCCGCTTTCCCCCTCGGCCGCCCTCCAGTCTTCTCTCCAGCCTCTCTGGGGCTCTGGCTAGCAGGCCATTCTTCTTGCCTACGTGCCCTCTCTCTGCTTCTCCGACAGCAGCTCCCTCTACTCCTCTTTACTCAGCATCACTTCCCCATCCAGTCAGTCTTCAAACATCTGCTGAAGTCTCTGGTCTCCTGTTGACCCCATTCCTGATTCTTATGGCAGCAGAGCAAGGAGAGGCGGTGTGTGGGTTCTCGAGTCCAGCGGGAGCGTTTGAACCTTGACCCCAGGCTACCACTTACAGGATTTTCTGACCTTGGGCAAATCACGTAACATCTGTGCTTCCTTTTCCTTATCTGTAAATGGGGATAGAAATGGCACACACTTCAATGGTTATTAGAAAAATATGAGTTATTATTTGCTAAATTTTTGAGCAATTCCTGGTACAGAGAAAAGACCACAAATGTCAGCCGCTCTTGTCATTAGCTATGGTTATACCTGTCAGGACCTTTACTATCGTTTCAGTCAGGCTCAGGGTGGGTAGTTGACAGATGTGCTTTTGCCTCTTAAAATAGGGCCTAAACGAAATCAACACTACCTTTCTTTCCTCATCTGCCAAAGCAAGATAATCACAAACAGAATTGAAAGACATACTCTCTTTATAAAAATCTGGTTTTTTTTAAAGATTTTATTATTCCTTTTTCTCCCCAAAGCCCCCGGTACATAGTTGTATATTCTTCGTTGTGGGTCCTTCTAGTTGTGGCATGTGGGACGCTGCCTCAGTGTGGTTTGATGAGCAGTGCCATGTCCTCGTCCAGGATTCGAACTAACGAAACACTGGGCCGCCTGCAGCGGAGCGCGCGAAGTTAGCCACTCGGCCACGGGGCCAGCCCCATAAAAATCTGTGTTTTTAAAAGACAACTGAGAGCTCTTAAGACTGAAGGATGGAGACCCTCGTACATATGAATGTGATTGTAAACTGGTATAATTTTTTTGCATAACAGTGGGGTTCCAGGGATGAAAAAATGTTTGTGTCTTGATGCCCTCTGACCCTGTCATTCTACTTGTAGAAATATCTTAAGGAAACAGTCTCAAATGCAGGCAAAGTTTCATGCGAGGAGGTTGTTCTTTGCACTATTATTTACATGAAGAATTAGAAACAAGCTAAGGTCCAGGGGTTAATGAGGACAGTAGACAGGTCTGGGCGCCATCAGGAGGGCTCCGCGGTGCACAGCAGGGCTGCAGGGAGGGGCCAGCGCCCCGCAGGACCCCAGGCCCTTATGGGATGGAGGATCTCGCAGAAGCAAGGAGGGTACAGGCTTTGGGAAATTTATCGAGGCAGAGACTGGGGCACAGGGTGCAAGACATCACTGTGGAGTGAGAAGGGTATTTACAAATAAACATAAACACACGAGCAAGGATTTTCTTGTTAAATGGAGGAGAGAATAGTCCTCACGAACGTGGGATTTGAATCAGAAAGCCCTGGCTCTAGCGCTGTTGTGAAAACTTGGGCTAACCTGAGTTTAGGCGAAACCTAAACCTTGTGATGGTTTCCTCCACTTTAAAACGGGAGCCGCAATAGCACCCACCGCATGGAGTGGGGGTGAGTGTCCACTGAGGGAGCACGTAGGAGCCCCGCACGTCACAGGCACTCAATCAATACTAGCCATTATCAATTAGGAAACGCAAATGTTCCCAAGCTCAGGTAATTTCCAGAACTTCCCTCCCCATGTTTTCTTCTCTGTTTGGTTTTACTGCTTCTATAACTTCTCAGACGGCCGTCTCCTTCTCTGTTTGTCTTCTCTTTGTGCCCCCAAGGACGATAGGACTCTGACTTGTCTCAGGAATAAGCTGAAGTGAGGTGAGTACTTTTCCTTCAACAGCAGCGAGCAGAGCCCAGGAGACAGAGACACACTTTGGGTTAAGTGCATTCTGGCATTTGCGGCCATCCCAGAGGGCACCGCTGGAGACCTGGCCCCTCGCTGCTCCCTGTTGCCACAGCTGGCTCACATTTGACCCCACAATTTGTTTTCTCTTCCCCAAGGGTGAAGCCACACCTCCTTCCATCCTGGACGCAGACTAGCAAGCTGTCAGGGAGAACTCTGAGATCCTGCGGTGACACCATGACCTCAGAAGCCCGTGGGGTCTCCCCAGGTACTCGCTTCCTCTTCTCTGCTGGTTCCTACTCGTGACCTAGAATTGAGGGTGGCGCTTCCAGGCTGAGTTAACCTACAGAGGAATCAAGAAGGGGGTTGATCAGTGTCCTCCAGCCCATCCAAGGGGAGGCCCCACTGGAGGTCTCTAGGGACACCTCCTTCCAGGTCCTCTCCTCAGGGTGCTGTGGCCCAGGGGCCCACTTCCTCCCTCCCATGCTGCCCATCAAGTGACTCACAGTGAGGTCAGGACAGCCCACGGGGAGGCGGGGGACAGCAGAGGTTAGAGGAGAGTTGGTGTCCCGAGGTGGGGAGGGGAGAGGAGGTGACCAGCAACACTGGCAGGCTTCTTCTGCCTTCCCACCCTGTCCAGCCTCCCACCCTGCTCTGGGTGGCCCTGGGCGATTACCAACAGGGGTGTTCCCTCCAGCTCTTGCCCTGCTGTCGGCTCGACTGCTTTGTGAGGGGCAACATGCCACTGAACTGGACCCCAGTCTGGCCTTTGCCACCTCCCAGCTGTGGGACCTGGAGCACCTTTCCTAAACTCACCTGTGAAATGAGACTACTTCCTTCTGTTGTTACGAGGATGAAATATAATGTGTGGACGTGGCCTGGGCCAGTGCCTGCCACACAGGAGGTCCTCCCAAAACATTGTTGCTGTCCCCTCTACCTGGAACCTTTAGGTCCAGGTGGAAACCTCCCCCTCCCCCAGCAACCTCTCTTGGTTCACAAATGGCCTAGCCTGGGCTCCGAGGGGCCCTTGGGGAGCTGTGACCCCTGAGACCAGCCTGGGGGAGGAGGTGAGGCAGATTGATCCCAAGGATCCAGCAGGGTCCAGCCCCCACCCACTCGAAGAGCCCCCTCCACTGCCCATCTGGGAGCGGCGTGATCAGCAGGAGGAAGCCTCTGTGCGCGGGAGTTTCACTCAGTGGTCTGTAGGCTGGAACATAACTTTCATATTAAAAAAAGAAAGAAAACCATAGATGTACTCTAAGGTTGAATGCAGAAATCCCAGGAATTTTTAAAACATAAGGAGGCTTCAAAGTAACGTCAAAGAAACGTCTGACCTTGACCTTGAATTCAGCTGCTTGCTGGCTTTGGGCTGTCACTTCCCCTATCTGAGCCTTGCTTTCTTCTCCTGTGAAATCAGAATAATGCCTCTGGGTGTATAGCAGGAAGCACATTTTGTACTGCGTCCCAGTGCACATATACACACTAGTCCCTGTCTCTTATCTGCAATTCCGTCATCTCCATAATCCTGCAAACCACACATTTTTGGGAACTCATTTGGGCAGTGATCTTGCCGGGTCCTGCCCTGAGACTGTTTATAGTCATGACATTGTTGATCTCATTTAATGTGAATATTCATTTGTTTCACTGTTGAAACACAATTTCATTTGTTTTCAGGGTAAATAATATACCATATGTGCCCTGAATTCTCTTTCTAAAGCATTAAAAATTCTGAATTCCTACGCACATCTAGATCCCAGGAATTAGAGAATTCGTTCTGGAGGCTGGAGTCCAAGATGAAGGTGCTGGCAGGTTGGTTTCTGATGAGGACTGTCTTCCTGGCTTGTAGACGGCCACCATCTTGCTCTGTGCTCACCTGACTTTTCCTATGTGGGCTGAGAGAGAGGGAGAGAGAGCTCTCTGCTGTCTCTTCCTCTTCTTATAAGGCACCAGGCTTATCAGGTTAAAGTCCCACACTTAGGACCTCATTTTACCTCAGTTATCTCCTTCAAGGCCCTGTCTTCAAATACAGTCACATGGAGGGGATCAGGGTTTCAACATAGGAATTTTGAGAGGACACGGTTCAGTCCATAGCACCAGGTAACTCCATCAAAAGTACCCCAGGGTGACAGCTGCTCGGGAAGATTAATGTTTTACCACTTTATATGCAATACCATTTATTACCCTACTACAATTTCTTCTAATCTTATTCTTTTTTCTTTCCACGTAGAGGGTGAAAATTTTCTTGAGGATGTCATTGAGTATTTCCGGAACACAGTGAGCAGAGAGGAACTGCAGGACCTGCTGACTGATGAGAATGCCTGGGAGCAACTTGTGGATGAAGCCAATTTGTCCAGGTGACCTCCAGGGGGAGCTGCATGAATGTCACCCTGATTACCCCCAGGGCTAGTTTCCTTCTGGCCGGCACACCTCCTCCAGGCAGTCTCCTGTGCTTGGGGTTGAGTATCTCCCTTCTCAACAATCCATGAGCGATAGTTCCTCCCTGTCATTTGCTGGCAGTGATTGGCCTCAGGTTGAGAACAGATGAAATCTGCAGGGGTCAGGTCATGTGACCTTGGGCAAATTACTTAACCACTCTCTGCCTTAGTTTCCTCGTCTGTTCAATTTTATTGTGAGGAAAATAAGATAACACATGTGAAATGCTTAGCATAATGGCTGACACACAGTAGGTGCTCAATTAATGTTAACTTCTAAAAAGATTGCTGGGGGTTGGCCCAGTGACCCAGTGGTTGGGTTCCGTGCTCTGCTTGGGCAGCCCAAGGTTCGCAAGTTCGCGGCCTGGGTGCAAAGCTACATACCGCTCATCAAGCCATGCTGTGGTGCCGTCCCACATACAAAATGGAGGAAGACTGGCATGGATGTTGGCTTGGGGACAATCTCCCCCACCAAAAGAAGAAAAAAAAGATTGCTTGGAAGTGACTGGGGTAGGGCAGGGTACAGTACCAAGAGTCTGCTTCCTGGAGATGAGAGCCAAGCATGACTTCCTTAGGGACAAGCCTGAAAAATCCTGACATAACGATTTTGTGCCCGTGGGGATTCTGGCTAGAGACCTTTCTCTCTCTGTCTAAGGAACTGGGCAAACATATCACCATCCTGCTGGCTCATAGGCGGGGAGGCTGAAGTGCAGCTGGCCTGAGCTGGGCTGGATCCTGACTCTCTCTGCCCAGCCCTGGGGCTTTGGGCTCGTGTCTTGGAGTCTCTGATTTGTCATCTGTTCAGTGGGACTAGCAGTTCAATCTGATGGGATTGTGTTGAAGGCCTTAGAGTGAACTGCAGGGTCAAAGGTGGGGACCCAGTGCAGTCGTCCTTTCCAAAGGCCCAGGGTGGCCTGGACCAGGGTCAGAGCTGGGCTCAGCATGGAACCGGGTAGGTCCAGGTTGGAGGACTAGCAGGAAGGCTTAGGCATCGAGGCGGGACTAGAGTGAGGTGACTGAGGCTCTTAGGGCACAAACTTGAGGAGGCTGTGGACGTAGCAGAGGTCCCGTGAGTGGGAGAGGGGACATTTCTTCCCTCCCTGATGTGATCCCCTCGCTGCTGGGCACAGAAGGCCCTGGGGGATTGTTTCCTCCATGGCCTACCTGGGAGCTGGGAGGTTCTCCACTGCCATTTAGGACTCCCTTTGGGACCGCAGAGCAGCCCCTGACTAGTAGGAAGACAGTGTGGCTTAGTGACAACTCCCAACATCACAATGGGTGGCTGGCAATTTTGTGTGACTGGGGGACACTGAGGAGGCTCACAAGTCCCCGCCAAAGAGGAAAGTATTTCCTCCACTAGCCTGTCCCAGTGCAGGTCTCTTCAGTCTTAGAGAGTCATCCAGATGGTTCTTAAAATCTCCTGAGTCTGTTAGAGGTTCTGTAAAGTGGCACATGGCCTTGGTGCGCATGCATGTGAAGCTGTCACCAGCCTAGGTGTGAGCTAAATTGATGACACCTGAGAGGTCGAGGGTGCTGGATGGTGGGTCAGGAGTCAGGCAAGTGGGCTGGAGAGTCTGAGGGGAAGCAGGGTTACCAGCAGATGTCCTGCTTCCCACTCAGCTGGGGCAGTGGCTGGACCCAGTGACCTTTAGCTGGAGAGGTCAAAGGGCATCAGGCTTGGAGGAGAGCAGATGCCAGGAAGCTGATGAGTAGGTCCCTTTTAGCTCTGAGTTTGCTTTTTTTTTTAAATTCTAAGTATGCAGAGTTAGCCAAACTGCAAAGTCTGAAGGCACAGTCTCCACGACCTCCCACATTCTGACACCAACTGCAAATTTGGGGGTTCCCAAAACCACCCTCAGATTCAATAATTCCCTAGAAGGATTCACAGAGCTCACTGAAAGCTGTTCTACTCACTTTACACTTTGTCACAGAGAAAGGGACTCAGGTACAATCAGCCAAAGGAAGAGTCACATAAGGGAGAGTCTGGGAGGATCCCAAACGTGAAGCTTCCGTTGTCCTCAGGACACGTGACTCTCCTGTACTCAATGTGTGACAGTGCGCCAACCAGGGAAGCTCATTCTGTTAAAGAAAAAACATTATCCTGAGACTTGTTAAAATGGTAAGGAAGACTTTCCTCAGGGCTATTGCTATACATGTCAAGACTAACGCAATAAAGGAGAGAGAGACAGGGCTCAACTCCGAGTTCACCAGAGACAGCTGGGGATTTATAGCCAATACACAGAATGAGTGAGTTGATGGATGGAAAATTACTAAGAGGAGACTTCAAGGGCAGGGGGATTCTTGCAAAAGGCAGATCAAGAACTTACACATCAAAGGTAGGGGGTGAGGAACATGATCAGCTCTCAAGGGTGATCAGATATCAAGAGTGGGGAGATTCTGTCTAAACTGACTTAGTAGGATTCTTTCTAAGCCTGGATGATACAGCCTGCCAAGAACAGGACATCGAGGCCACGTTAAAGGCCTAGCTGAGAAAACAGCTCAGAGGAACCTGAGTAAAGTTCGGTCATGAAAAGAGTCTTTGTTGACCTGATCTTCAGTGTACAGAGTTTTTATTGAGACTCAATCGCATGCTGCCCACATGGCTGACCTGTGGTCTCCAGCCTCTCCTGGAGGTCAGATTAACATCTTTAATCTCCACTTCCTCCAGAGGTCAGAACCACATAACCCAAAGCCCCCATCATGCATCACCTTGTCAGAGTGTCCAGCGGCCAAAGACCCAGGCAAATGAAGACAGTCCTATCAGTCAGAACATTCCAGGGGCCAGAGGTCACTTCTCAGTAGGCAAGGCAAAGGGCAGACTTCTCTGTGGGTGAGGTTAATTCTTCACCATGCACCAAGAGTCTCTGAACGAAGGTTCTTCTGCTCCAATCCTACTCTTTGTTCATGTATGGAGTTCCCACTCTACAAACACTTTGGTAGTGATAGTGTTGACGTGTTCTTGAGTGAGAATCATCTCTAGCAAATACTTACTACCTAAGAGCATCTGAAGATGATTTTTACTTACTAATTCTCTGATTAACAAGTATATGGAGGATCTACAGTTTACAAAACATGTGTTTAACATTGAAAGAAAAATTACCTACATTTGTCAAATTCCTTTCCATATGATGGATAGTAAAGGCTCTGTGATTTTTGCAGGAGAGATCTTATCAAGCCCATTTTTCACATAAGCAGACTGCCTGCTTAATCACTTGACCTTCATTGTTACAGGGAGGAGGCAGATGCGCTGCATGAAGGTCTGAACAAGCTGAACACAGACCAACTGGACAGGGAGAAGTTTCTGAACGAGTTTCCTCGGGTGAAACAGGAGCTTGAGGAGCGCATCGGAAAGCTCCACGCACTTGCAGACAAGGTTGACAAGGTACACAGGGACTGCACCATCTCCAACGTGGTGGCCAACTCCACTGGCGCTGTGGCTGGCATCCTCACCATCCTTGGCCTGGCTCTGGCACCCGTGACAGCAGGGGTCAGTCTGGCACTCTCGGCAACTGGGATGGGGCTGGGGGCAGCAGCTGCTGTGACCAGTGTGTCCACCAGCATCGTGGAATATTCAACCAACTCGTCAGCAGAAGCTGAAGCCAGTCGCCTGGCGTTATTTGACAGCAATAAAGGGGAGATAGTTAAGGAAACTCTACTTCACGGCGCTCCCGACATTGTTTCCATATCAAAGAATTTCATCGAAGTCGTGGAAAATATTGGGAAGAACATCCGTGCTATCAAGGTAGTCAAAACCAAACCTCACTTGGTAGACCACGCCAACCGCCTCATGACTGTTGGGGAGATCTCAGGCCGAAGGGACAAGCAGGTGAAGAAAGCTTTTGGAGGTACTGTTCTGGCAATGACCAAAGAAGCCCGGGCCACAAGTGTGGCCACCGTGAGTGTCTCCCTTCTGATGGATGTGATCAGCCTTGTCCAAGATTCAGTGCATTTGCATAAAGGGGCAAAGGCAAACACAGCTGAAGAGCTGAGGCAGCAGGCTCGAGAGCTGGAGGGGAAGTTGGAGGAGCTCACCCAGATCCATGACATGCTGCAACAGGGCCTCATTCCATGACCCCAGGGCAGTGCAGGGAGCAGGGGCATGTGCTGGACAAAGGCTTGGAGGTACTTGTTAGAGGGAAAAAGGGGGCTAGAGAAAGTTTCTGGGACTGGGCGTTGAGGAGTTTGGCATTTCTGTAGCTGAGCACAGCAGGGAGGGGTTAATGCAGATGGCAGGTGGGTCAGAGAGAAAGAAAGAAAGTGGAGCCTGGAATAAGGGGGGGAGGGGATTGGGAGTGAGGGGAATGGGGAGAAACCTTCGATTTTGCACTAAAGAAGACACTGGGGGCATGGATAGAGAGAGAGCTGTGGGGGAAGAAGCAATGAGAAGGCTAAGAATACCAGAGCTGGAATCAAGAGCAAGCTAGAGCGTTAGAATTGTTGGAATTTGGAGAAGCAGCCCGGCTCCCCTATCGACCCTCCCCGTGCTTTGACCTCCCGCCAAGAATGCAGTCTTTCCCCGTGGTGGTCTTCAGCCCCGCCTTTGCGTGACCAACCCACCTTTGTCTTCCAGCGAGTTCATCTTAGTTATGGTACAGGCTCTTGACACCAGCCCTGATAGCAGTTCCCCTACACTGAACCCAGCATATATGGGGTTGAAACCAAAACCCACCACCCCCGTTCCTGCTTCTGTAGCTCATCTCACATGCAAACACCTGTTCCCTTAACCTTTGCCTCCTTGAGCTCTACGACCAAACAGGAGTTACAAGTTGCTAAAGCCCAGGTGGCCTGGAGTTGGAGGCACAGGAAAGTTTAGCTAATCATGTGTCCTTGAAGTTTGCCAAGAAAACTGCTGTCTCAAGAATATCAAAGAGTGGAGGCTTCCCAGACCTCAGCTCCTCGACTCCCGACGCTCACTTGAACCCACCTCAATCTGGAAGACAAGAAGGAGAAGGATGCCCACCTGCCATCCTCCTAACCCACCATCCCATCTCCCCCTGACCCCCATCTCCCCTCCCCCGCCCTCCCTCCTGCGCCCCACCTCACTACAAGCAGCCTCTCAAGGCCAAAGGCAGGCTGATGAGAAAACGCTGGCCCGCACAGCTACATGCGCCTCCTCCCCTTCCCAAAACCCCAAATAAAAATCCCTACTTGTTCCTTATTGGGGAGCTAGCAATTTTGAGATGTGAGCCCTTGCTTTACTCCCTGTGCTTGGCATAGTAAAGGCTTTCCTCTTCCACTCAAGACTCTGTTCTCGTTATTTGGATTGTCTCAGGTTCAGAGACTGAACTTTCGGTTACAGTTAGGCACTGACTTTTTGATGATGACGGTCACGGTGATTGTGGTAGTGATGAGAGCAGAGTAGGTGGAACATTTAGCAAATCACTGGTGCTCTTTGGGGCGAGGGTGCACTGAGAGATCAATGACGTTCCAGTGAAATTGCAGATGCTGTGTTGGAACAGTGGTTGATTTGAAAAAGAAAGGGAAAGACAAGGAAAGTGAAACCAGATGCCAGCATCAGGTCAAGGAACCTTGTGGTGCATTGAGGAGATCAACCAGCTTGGAGTCGAGAGCCACGGCTTCCCTGAGCCTCAGTCTCCTCGTCAGTCGGTGGGGTGCTGGTGCTGGACAAGATGGTATTTTGGTTCTGTCTGGCTCTCCCTGTCTCGTGGTCTACAGACGGGTTCAATAACTATGGACTGATACACTGCGTCTTCGTTGTGTTGATTGACGGGCTCACCTGGGCTCTGGATGCTTGACTCCCTTCCCCGTGAGCCTGTCTTCCAGGATCTCAGCAAGCAAGTCCTCCATTGCTGCTCCTGCTCCCTCACTGGGCTCCCACTCTCCCATCGGGTCCTTTCCCTCAGACCTCTGCCCCGTCTGCCCCACAGAAACACCTGGGCAAAGTTTCTGCACATCTGGCTTGTGCTGAGCACAGGGGTGTTCCTGATCCAGTGGCTGGGACCCACGATTGTCATGTGGCACGTGAGGCTGATTACGGTCAGAAGGACCTGTGTGCAGGTGTGAGAGAGGGTCAGCCATAAACAGACGGACAGAGAGAAACAGCCAGACAGCAAACAACCTCACCCCAGCTACCCTCACCTTTCAACTGGACTCTTGCAAGAGCTTCAGAATGGTCTTCTTGTATTTATTCTTCTGGCTTTGCCCCTGCCCCCCGCCCCCCATGCTCATTTTCCACACTGTGTTGGTGATGAGAACAGAGCAGGTGAAACATTCGGCAAGTCGCTCGTGTTCTTTGGGGACAGGGTACACTGAGAGATCAATGAAGTGGGCCAGAATGACCCTGAAGAATATAGATCTTATCCAGCACCGGCTTCCAACCCTTCAATGGCTCCCCATTACTCTTTGCACAAAAACCTAAAGGTTCCATGCAGCCTAAAGTAGACTTGGGTCCCCTGAAGGCAGAGCCGGAGGAAAGGCTCTCTCCCAGAGGGTTTATATGGGAAGTGATCCCCAGGAGCAGGACTGAGGGATGGGGGAAGGAGGGCAGAGAAGGAGAGAAAAGTCAATACAAAGACATGTTCCTGACAAGGCCACCCATGTGGGCAGTTGAGTCTGCCAGGACCTTCTGAGGAGCCTTCCTGGAATGGCCTCAGAATCATCCTCTCCAGGGAGGAAGGAGGGAAGCATTTGCCCATTGTTCCCGTCTCCCGGGGGCTTGCTCCAGCGGGCGCTGATTCTCTGTATCTCCATGTATGGAGCTTGTAAGTGTCAAACAGGTTCCCTTGACTGGAGCCCAGGCCAGGAAGCAAGAGACACGGGACATGCAAAATTATCCCGGAAAGTCTCCTGAATCACTCACAACGTGCATCCAGTGCCTTGGGTGTCCTTCTGTACATATCACCTTGCAGAAGACTTTCCTCAGTCCCTCTAACTCTCTAACAGCCAAATATTCCTGAGGCCATCAATGGATATTTCCATTTTTTCCTGAAGAAGTCATCAAAGTCACAGCCACCCACTTGCTTGGTTACCTGAACAATGTGTTTCACTTCTTTGTCAATTCTTCATCAGTTCTTGGATATTTCTCTTTCTTGCATAGATGTCACTTGGGCATTGAGTGTTTCAGGCACTGAGTAACTGAGTCATTCAGTAATCCAGCAGTCCTTTTCCCCCTGAACCCTTATAGTGGATTTCCATTTTGCTACATGTACATTTGATGAAACTCCACTGTAGCACTTGTCACAGTTGAGATTCCTTTGTGGTTATAAGCAACAGAAATTGAGTCTGGCCAACATAAGTGGATCCACTCTAAGGGAGCTGGGGCAGTTCAGAGAATGGGAAGAGGGGCAAAATCTGCACAGGTCAGGAAAGACAGGAACCAGGGAGGGTCCGACTTTAGAAAGTTCTGGTCTGTCCCTCAAGGGTCCTGCCATCAGGTGGTGTAGATTCAAACACCTGGAATCCTGGTGTCTCTGAATGAAATCTCCAATTCCAGGAGACAGAATAGCTTGGGATGGGTGACTATATTCTTGGACCAATCAGTCAGGCTATGGGATGAGGAAGAGGAATGGGTTACAGGGACACAAACCTTGCGGGGAGTCTCAGGTCAAGAAGCCACCTGATTTTACACCTACCATATACAGTGAACCCTTTGGAGACCAGACACACATACACACTCTTTTTCTCAGACAAAAAAAATGACTCTCCTTACCCTGTTATGGATCCAGTGATCCCGTTTACAACAGTAAGTGCACTCATCACTTCCCTGGTTGGAGACAAACACAAATAATCTTCACCTACTGCATCTTGAAGTTGTGTCATGGAGTGGCGGGCCTTGGAATGATGCCAATGTTTCTCTTGCTCCATTAAGCTCCTCTCTCAGTATTTTGCATGTGTATATGTGTGTGTATTTACATACACATATAAACATTTTTAGGAAACAAAGAGGTGCAATAGAGGCTACAACCTGCATTGACCATTGCTGCCACAGATACGAGCCTTTAATGATCATTTCACTCAGTGTTCCTCTTCCCTATGGACAAATTCATTCTTGTGAAGCTGAACCTCTTGGTGCTCCTACCTCAGTTGGGTTGTGGAATTTTCTAGTAACCTTTGCTACTTGTTTTGGTAGTACTAGAAGGAATCCTAAGGGATCCCTCGAGTTGCACTTATATTCCCCCTACCCTACTGTGTAGCAATAATATGAATTTCTCTTGATAATCCAGATCAAGCACCACATCCAACCCAGTGAGCTGATCGTTATCCACCCCTTGAGAAGCATGAGGAATCAGCTATGGCCGGTGCAATGAAACCGTTTTTGTGTTCCCTGAGAGAGGGATCCCCTTCTTAGGTACTGACACCTCTGGACAAGAAGATTCCAGAGTCACGGGAATTGAAAAAAAAATTTTGAGGGTAGGTGTTCTGTATGAGCATGAGAGCTGTCACCCTCGTCTTACCTTCTTAATTCCTAGATCCATAAATTACGGCTATGGGAGAAAATGCACTAAAAACTGAGTATGGATTTAGAGCATCACACATCCTATGAGGCAGCATTCAACCTGTCAAGGTGTTTTCTTTCAGCTGAATCCTCTTCAGACCATTTTAGTCAGATCTATGGCCATTGCTTCTTTGGGCTGAGATTCCTTAAGCTCCAAGTCAACCTGGATGAGGGACAGCCCGTATGATGTGCTGAGACACAGCCTCTCTATCAGCCATTTTGTCACAGAGCCTGTTTTGAAAGCACTAGGCTGCCGGGGGAAGGGGGAAGAATTGCAGCCACAAAGGGTCTCTTCATCAATTATTCAGTGGCTCTGACAGTGGAGACCTTCTAGTGAGCATGCACATGGGACAGGAGTATTTTCCATTCTGGGCTCATTCCGAGAGCTCCATCCATAGACCACTTCCATAAGTATCTTTGTCACCAAGCCTCCAGATTTATTCCCTCTAAAATTCTGACCTTCTAGCCAGAACCTTAGCTGTTACCTGAGAAACAATGCAGATCTGGTCTGAGGACACCTCTCCTTCCAGGCAGCGTACACTACGAGATGTTCTCTGATGTCCTTCAGGAACACACTTAAGAAGTGTCTCGTGGCAGCCCAGTTCTGGCTGAAGCCACTGTGTCAGGCAGAAAGCACAGCCAAATGTGAGAGAGGCTGGGCACTGATGACACGCTTTAAGCACTTGAATTTGGCCTTTCTGGACCTTTCAGTGATGCCTCTATTTAGTTTTTGCAAATTGGAGTTCAGTTTCTGTCTCCTACAGTCAGAGATGTCAACATCTGAGGCCCCTGGATGTGACGGACTTGTTTCACAGGGAACTGCTGTCTTCTTAGTAGGGGGATTTCCCACCATGTATAGTCCTGACATTCTCTGTATGCGGAAGCCAGAAAGACCAGATTCTTCCTTCTCTAGCATCCAGGCTCATACCCAAGATCCAGCTTGATTTATTGGCTGATTCCACCTGGGATCCAGAATCTGGAGCAAGTGAAGCAAAGACCATAGGTGCTTAAAACCAATTCTCAGTGACTGTCCAAGAGGGCTATGGTGAACGGAGAGGCTGTGCCCTACCCCAGCTGGGATAATATCTCAGAGTGGCAGAGGCAGCATCCTGACCATACGCCTCCTGACAAAGAGGATTCTTTTCTCCCCGCCTTTGACACCATGGAGCTGCCTTGGTTATGCTTATTTTCCAAGCCTGGTCTCCAGTCTCCTGCCGATTTGGGGGAACTCTGATACTTCTCCAATAAATTTCCGTTTTTTCCCACTAAGAAACTAGGTTTGGTGTCTTTGCTTGCCACCAAGAAGACTGATCGCTACGTACCAAGAGTCAAAGGCTGTATTTATTTCCTACATTAACAAGGACCTCTTAGGGATGGCAATTTCCATTGGAGTTTCATCCACGTAGGTTTATGAGCTCCCAGCCACTGTTGTCCAGGACACATCTCTGGCTGGGGCTGGCAACTGGAGAGGTGAATAGGGTGTCATGGGAATGATTACTCTTGCCTCCCTCGAGCCGTGATAATGGCACCAATCTCTGTCATTCCTCCGAGAATTTGGTGTGCATTTTTATTTGAATATTTTTGTAGAGATATAAACCCAATGGCCTCCACCTGTTTATCTCAGTGTAACAGCCCCTGTCCGTGGGTCTGGCTGAACAGTCTGCAGCTTCCAAGAGTACCCGTTCCAGGTATCCACTCAGGAACCTAGAAAATGGTGACCAGGTGAGGGTTGGGTCCCAATGGTCCTATTGTGAGGTGGACTCAGATCAGACATTCATTTATTACTTACCCCCGTGAGCATCACCCTGACCAGCAGGCCGTGGTCCAGATCATTCTGGGTTATTCTGCGTCCCAGTAGCTAGTGAAACTTTGGAGCCACCTTCCAACAGTCCAGGACATGTTGGTTTCCTCTAAGTAACCCACTGTCACCTGAGGGGATGCTCCCACTCCATGGAGAACAGATAGGAGGAGTGTTCGCAGGTTGCATGTACAGGGTATGACACGCCCTTTCTCAGACTCCTGGCTACCCCTTCTTTCAAAGGCTCTGGGTTTCTCCCACAACTGAGGTCTGAGAATTGAGTGACAAGCAGAGACTGTCCAACATGCTGACCCGTGTCTGCTCTTTGCTCACCATATTTTGGGTTTTACAAAGGAACAGGACTGTCCATCGCTTGTATTGCTGGGAGGCTCTGCGTGTCCAACCTGAGCCCCGATCGTTACCCTCCCTGCTGCCTGACATCACACCCACACTCTCTTTTCTGCTGACTGTGAACTCTCTCCCCTAGGGTTGACCTCTTCGGATTTCTGCCACCTAAATAGGTCAGGGTCCAAGCCCCACCTTTCAGCCTAGAGGGTTCCTAGCAATCCATTTATTCCTTGTGTCAAAGGAGAGGGAAATCTCCTGGGACCCGGCAGGAAACCCAGTGTAGCTGAGGAATCCATGGAATATCAAATCTAACATTCCGGTTTCCTGCACACTTTGATTCCTCCTTCTTCTTCTCCATGCCAAGTATGCTCTGTTTTTTTAGGGTCACAAAGTGACCACTTTGTCAAGCTTGA
Source organism: Equus quagga (assembly GCF_021613505.1). NCBI lineage: Eukaryota > Metazoa > Chordata > Mammalia > Perissodactyla > Equidae > Equus > Equus quagga. The sequence goes on from NW_025795837.1 coordinate 19,140, forward strand.
CCAACCCTGGGCACAGTGAGAATCACAGCCCACTGCTGGAGTACATGGTGTCGACTGAGGACGATCACAGCAACGAATCCGGAATCCTGTTCCGCCCTCCTTGGTGAACACCTTCGACTCCACCCCACACAGTTTCTCCAGGTGTTCGGAGCTTTCACAGTGAAGTTCTCCTCTTGCTTTGGTGTCTAACTCTTTTTCTGTTCTGCATTTCACCTTGGGGCCATGCTGACTTCAAATGTTGGCTGCCAACAAACAAAGAGGTGTCATGGGCAATGTGTGACCAGCTGCCCTTAGATTTGGTTTGTAATTAAGATCCTACAAGTCTCATCAGATGTCCCTATTGCAATTTTCTGGATGAAACTTCTGGTAGGCTGGATAGCATCCTTTCAAGGATGCCCATGTCCGAATTCCTGGTACCTGACAATACATTAACTTAGACAACTTACATAATAAGAGGGACCTTCCAGATGCGATTCCATGAGGACTTTGAGATGGGGAGGTTATCTGGGATTATGGGAGTGGATCCAATGTCATCACTAGGGTTCTTATAAGAGGGAGGCAAGAGGATCAGAGGAAAGGAAAGGAGGTGTGAGGGTAGAAGCAGAGAGAGAGATGGGAAGATGCCACACTGCTGGCTTTGAAGATGGAGGGAGAGGCCAGGAGCCAGGAAGGCAGGTGGCTCTAGAAACTGGAAAAGCCGAGGAAGTGCATTCATTCCTAGAGCCTCCAGAAGGAACACAGCCCTCTGACACTTTGATGTTAGGACTTCTCACCAGGAGAACCGCAAGGGAATAAGTTTGGGCTGTTTTAAGTGACTGAGTTTATGGTCATTAGTTGCAGCAACCATGGGAAATTAGCATGCAACTCTTTCCCCATCCGTGTCTTAATTTTCCCCGAAAAGATCTCGTGAAGATTGAATTCACCGTGTGAATCAGAAACCTACAGAATCCATCTCTGATGCCGGTTTGTATAGGAGAATTTTTAGCTGAAAACATAAAAAGCTAGAATTTATCTCCTGCCTTGAGAAGAAATTTCAAAGTTTCAGCCAGGCGCATGTCAGAAGCATCAAGTCCTACTCCAGGTCCCAGCATTTCTTGTGCTGTCCACACTGGCTGACAGCTGCTGCCACTTGGAATGCTGATGGGAGAGGCTTTTTCCTGGTCCTGGCCCCCACCCTCAGTCAAAACCAGTTCCAAATATGCCTACCCTCCTGAAGGTCTGTGGACTGCAACCAACTCTTGGGTACCAATTTCTGTGTCAGTTAAGATTCTTTGGGTGCAAGCAAACAATAGCAACAAGATAAAGATAAAAGCAAGTGCAAGAACAGAAACAAAGTCAACAAAATACCTTCTAGCCATCTCAAGAATAGAAGTATTTATTGGAACGATCCAGAATATTCACAGCTGTAAAGAAAGTGACGCACACGCACACACACGCACACACAGACAAGGCCTGGGAAGCTCAGGGCTCTCAGCAAGAGGAGCCATGCTTCCCCTCAGGCCTCAGCTCACAGCCTCCTGCCTCCCAGGGTTTTCCTTCTGGCTTTCCTATTTCCTGGGGAGAGATCCTGATTGGCTCAAGGGGACCTTAGAGCCATCATCCATGGCAAGGGGACAGGGTCAGTAAGGGACTTTAGTACCAGGGGGGTCCTGGGCGGGTAGGCTGCCTAACTAGGCCTTTGCAGGAGCTCCCTCCTCATCCCCAGGGGGCATGGAGGAGCAGGAGGGTCCACCCTCTGACCACCTCCCTCTCAAGTACTGTCTCTTTGCGGCAGGGGGAGCTGCCCTCTGCTGGGCCAGCCCCTGAAGTGGTGGGTGGCTGTGCTTTACTAGTGGGCAGGCGGCTGAGCCTTAAAGGCCCCAGACTTCCTCCTCACTCCCCCATCTCGTGGAATGACAAGCAGATCAAGGCCTTGCCCTTGCCCAGCAAGGACTCTGGGAGTCTCTCGCTCTTCCTTCTTTCCAGACCCCACCTGATTTCCCTCCTTCCCAGCTCCTCTCTGCTGCCATTCATCCTGTCCTGTTTCAGCTCTCTGCCAGCAACGGCAGTGGGTGTGCAGGGGACCTCACTGGCCATCCTTGTCCCCTGGCTGGTTGGATAAATGGTTGTCCTCTGGCTCCACCAGCTCACCATGAGATCCTAGGGGAAGGAGAGAAAAGCCTCAACTTGCTTCCAGGCCTGGTCTTCATTCCAGGATTGATCACCAGAAATTTCTCACTGGAGTTGGAAGAGAGGAATTCATTGGATGCTTCTCCAACATTAGTAACCTGGCCCTTAGTCTCTTTCCATGTGCCTAGCGTTCTTGTGTGCCTGGTGAGCATAACAGAAAATTGAGGAAGGGAGGAGGGGTGCCTGGAAGAACTCAAGGAACTAGCTGCATCCAGAACCCCCACATATCGGAGCACGTCTGAGGCTGAGAAGATGCACATCCACAGGCTAGGATTTGAGGAACGATGGACAAGGTGGGCATTCCAGAGTCCATAGTGAAGATTGAAGACCAGAGGATGCTGCAACCACCCCCCACCCACACACACCCTACCCACCCTATAGTGAAGGTAGTGAAGGTGGATCTGGATAGTTCCTTGTGTCGGTCTCAGCCACAGGATGGTGGACCTCAGGGACTGGTGGGTTGTATCAGTGAACAGACCAGGAGGATGGGGCCCTAATCATTCAGGTGCTGTGCCATGCCCACCATCCTTCAGGCAGAGAAAAATCTCAGTGAGATTATTAAAAACCAGCAGCTAAGAAGAAATTAAAAAGGCCCACATCTAGGAATCTGGTGCTAGAGGATCAGGAAGGAATAAGATTGGTTTAAAAGACAGTTTGGACCTGCTGTCAGAATAGGAACGTTGGAAATGTCTAATCCTAGAACGTTGAAGGATGACGTGTTGATTGAGCTGGAGGAACATGGGTTTCCTGAGAAGAAAGTTTGAGGTCCGCAAGGCAGACTGGAAGGTTGGAACAGGCAAAAATTGAGCTGTCTGCCCCCCAGCTGGTCCTTCGCTGGGATCAGGAAGGACAGGGGAGTTGACTCGCTGCTGGATCTAGGAAAGGGTGGGGCCCAGAGAGGATGAAGGGGTCCATCCACCTCCCACTAAGGGAGCAGGGACAGAGGAAATGACCAAAGACACTTTCCAGAGGCTGTAGATAAGGGTTTAATGAGAACCACAGAGGGACAGCCAAGCTCTGAGCAGATTTGAGAAGGGAGATGAGAATAGAGTATTTCAGAAGTTAACTCATGAGTTTCCTGGTGACAACGATGGGAATGGGAAATAAGACTGGCTGTACCTTGAGAGGCATGTGCCAGAGGATGCTGGGACGGGACTCAGAGGGAATGAGGTCAAAGAAGATGAGACGCACTCAAGGGGCCCAGGCATGGGATCCGTGGGTGGAGTTTGGGGCAAAGTTGCATGCTAGGGGGTGGGAGAAGACCCCCCCCGATGGAAGCACCCCACTCTAGGAAGTGACGGGGCTGAGTTGTTCCCACAATGATGGCCTCTGGCAGATCCAGAACTTCCTGGCTTCCTGTCTCTCAGTATGGTGGGCCCAGCAAGATGGACTCCAGAGGTGTGTATGGGGGAACAAATGCCTATAAACAAAGGATTAGGAAGGAAGGTGCTCTGACCCAGAAAACCGTGTGAACCCTATCCAAGCTTGGGAGGAGCAGGTCCCACTTAAGAAGCCGGGTAAGATATTTCTGGGCCTGCGTGGAAGGAGATGAGGAGCGACTGAGGCTGGCAGCCGTCAGAGGCTTATCTCCCTGCCGCCAGGAAAGAGGCTGCAGGAAGGAACATTCCTTCCTCCACAGAAGCCACACCAGTTCCCAAGGCCCGAAAGCTCAAAGGGCTGGGAAATGTGGCTTTGGGAGAGAGCAGCTCATGGGACGCGTCGGTCTCCTAACTGGAGTTGAACCCGCTTCCAATTTGCTACACCTGGAGTTTGAACTTGACGAATCCATTGCTCGAGTCTTTTCTGAATTCTCTTCATTTCTGTCCAGCTTACCACGGCCTCAGCTCCTATGAATATTTAAATGATGTCCGGTTGGGATCTGCATCTCTCCTGTAGCCGTGTCTGGCCCTAAGGCTACAGAGCTGAAGTCTAGCAAAAGACAGAAAGAGCTAGGAGAAAGCATTGTCCCCAAAAGGACCTAAGGAGGGGTCAGCATTAAAGCCAATGTGGGCAGGAGACCACAGAATGGGGCTGGAGAAATGGATCTGAAAGTCAGCCCCCTCATTCGTTCATTCATTGCATCACTCATTCATCGCACACTCATTGACACCCCTCCCTCTCTGTGAGCCTAGCACTTGCGAGGTTCTGGGGACATAAAGATCAGACAGGGTCCTGTCCCATCTGGAGTTCAGCTTCCAGATGGGGGACACACGTGGGATCGAGGCTTCCAGCCACGGCTTCTCCGTGTTCATCCTGACCTCGTGCCTCCCTCGCCCCTTGTGCTCCAGCATCACTGAAGTGCTCTTAGCTTCCCCACACCCCCTAGGATGTTCCTCCTCTGTTCCTCTACTGTGCCCTCCCCTCTGCCATCCTGCGCACCTGGCCCGCCTTTCCCTGCCTCCTCCTGCTTGTCCTTCACGACTCCCTCCACATAGAGTGACTTCCTCCCTGGACTTCCCAGGCCCCTCAGTGTGATTCTGACACTCCTCCTCTGGGCCCCCACAGTCCCGTGGGCTCCCTCTGGCGCAGCCTCAGCACAGCTTACTCTCATGGGCTGTTTCACGGGCTCCTGCTCCTGCTGCAGGGACCAGGTCTCATTCTCTGCATCCCCTGGGTGCAGGGGATGTGGCTGTGGATGCTGCTGAACCAAACGGGAATGTGTGGAACAGAAAGAGGACTGTCTCAATTTGTTTTTTACCAATAGTATTGAGGTAAAATTTTATGTACGGTAAATTGCATCTAATTCACGTGAGCAATTCAAGAATTTTAACAGAGGAAACCGCAAACACAATCGAGACCCAGAACATGTATATCACCCTAAAAGATTCCCTCTGTCTCTTTCCAGTCCCTTTCTCTCCCATCCCCAGGAACCCCTTATTAGCATTTTGTCACTTTGGTGACAAGTATATTTATATTCTGTGCGTATGTGTGACATACAATATAACAAAAACATATATAAAATACAAAGTGACATATATATAGCATGTATAACATGTAAATAGTATATTTATAGTGTTTTCTAAAATTTTATGTAAGTAGAATAATGTATATATAGTATATACTGTCCTTTTCCCCCAGCATAACGCTTCTGAGGTTCGCTCACATGGTTGTGTGTATCATTAGTCCATTTTTTTAAGTTGCTGAGTGATATGTGTGGAGATGCCACATTTGGTTTATCCTGTTGATAGACATTTGGGTTGTTTCTAATACAAAGCGATTTTGAATAAAACTGCTCTGTGCTAGTCTTGTAGGGACATATGTTTTCATTTTTCTAGGGTAGATGCTGGGAATGAAATGGCTTGCACAGTATGGTATGAGAAGACCCATCTTTTGAAGAAACTTCCAAATCGTTTTCCAAGTAGTTGTACATTTCAGCTTCTCCTCAGGAGTTCATGAGAGTTCTGGATGATCCATATCATCACAATACTTGGAATTATCAGTCTTTCTAATTTTTTTTAAGATTTTATTTTTTCCTTTTTCTCTCCAAAGCCCCCCGGTACATAGTTGTATATTCTTAGCTGTGGGTCCTTCTAGTTGTGGCATGTGGGAGGCCGCCTCAGTGTGGCTTGATGAGCGGTGCCATGTTCTCATCCAGGATTCGAACTGATGAAACATTGGGCCGCCTGCAGCAGAGCACGGGAACTTAACCACTCGGCCACGGGGCCGGCCCCAGTCTTTTTAATTTTAACCTTTCCCATGGGCGTGTAGTGGTGTCTCACTGACGTTTTAATTTACATTTCCCTGATGCTAACAATGTAGTCATCTTTGCTGGCCGTATCTTCTTTTGAGAAGTGTCTGCTTAAATCTATTGCCCACTTATAAAATTGAGTTGTGGGGGCCAGCCCAGTGGCATTGTGGTTAAGTTCACACGCCTCGCTTCATCGGCCTGCTGTTCACAGGTTCGGATCCCGGGCACTGACCTAGCACTGCTCATCAAGCCGTGCTGTGGTGGTGTCCCACATAAAACAGAGGAAGATTGTTAGCTCGGCGACAATCTTTCTTAAGCAAAAACCGGAAGATTGGCAACAGATGTTAGCTCAGGGCTAATCTTTGTCACACACACACAAAATTTGAGTTGTATTTTTATTTTTGATTTGTAAGAATTTTAGTATATTCTAGATAGAAGTCTTTCATCAGATGTATGTATTGAGAATATTTTCTCCTGTCTGGGGCTTGTCTTTTGCCTTCTTAATAATGTTTTTTAACAAATGGAAGTTTTTAGTTTTGATAAAGTACAATTTATCAACTTTTTTCTCTTTTATGGTTCATGCTTTTGAGTCTTATCTAAGAAATCACTGCCTTGCCCCAAAGTTACAATTATTTTCTTGCGTGTTTTCTTCTAGAAGTTTTAAATTTAAGCTTTTGCATTTGGCTTTTTCATATTAATTTCCAGGTAATTTTTGCGTATAGTGTCAGATAAAGGCTGGTGTTCATTTGTTTCTTGTGAATATCCAGTTCTTTCAGTACCAGTTGTTAGAGACTTTTTTTTCTCTACTGAACCATCCTGGCCCCTCTGCCAAAAATCAGTTGCCATGTATGTTTGGGTCTACCCCTAGATTTTCTGTTCTGTGTGCTTAATCTATATGTCTGTCCTTTTGCCAAAACCACATCATCTAGTTTTCTGGGGTTAACAGTGAGTCTTATAATCAGGCAGTGTAAGACATCCAACTTTGCTCCTCTTTTTAAAAGTACTCTGGCCATTCCAGGTTATTTGCATTTCTGTAGGAATTTTTGGATCAGCTATTCAATTTCTACAATTTCTTCAATTTCTACAAAAAAAAGGATCTATTGTATACAACCTATAGATCCATTTGGAGAAAATCGACACGGTAACACTGTTGAGTGTCCTAGTCCATGAACATATTACGTCTCTACATTTATTTAGGTCTTAATTTCTTTCAGCGATATTCTGTGATTTTCAGTGAAGAGCAATTGAATGACTTTTCTTAAATTTATTCTGAAGTATTTCATGGGTTTTGGCCCTATTATAAATGAAATTGTTTCTTTAATTTCCCTTTCTAATTTGTTTGATACTAGTATATAAAAATACAATTAATTTTTCTATATTAACCTTTTTCGTCCTCTAATATTGCTATTTATTAGTTCTAGTAGTTGTTTTGTAGAGTCTTTAGGATTTTCTACGTAAATAATAATGTCATCTGCAAATATCGACAGTTTTTCTTTTTCTTTTCCAACTTTATGCCATTAGTTTCTTTGACTTGCCTTAGTGGAAGGGCTGGGGGTTCCAGGATGGTGTGGAGTAGAAGGGACTGGGTGGGCATCCCTGCCTTGTTCCAGTCTTAGGGGGAATATCCAATATGTCATCCTCAATGATGATATTTACTGTAGGATTGTTGTAGATGTCCTTTATCAGATTGAGGAAGTTTCCTGCTATTCCCACTTTGCAGGGAATTTTTATAAGGAATGGTGAGTTTATTTTGTCAAACACTTTTTCTTCTACTATTAAAGTGATCATGTGATATTTGCTCCTATATTCTGTTACTATGATCAATTAAATTGATTCAAATCAATAAGTTAGTTAAACTAAACTCGCATTCCTGGGATAAACTCGACTTAAGTTGTGGTGTATGATTCTTTGTATGTATGTATGCATGTATGTGTGTATGTATATACGTATGTATGTATATTCCTGGATACAATTTACGGATATTTTGTTAAAGATTTCTGTGTCTACGTTGATGAGGGATATTGTGATATTTGAATTTTTTAAAATGTCTTATTTATGTCTTGAAATTAGGGTTATGCTGACCTCGTAAAATGAATTGGGAAGTGCTCCCTCCTCCTCTGTTTTCTGAAAGAGTTTATGTAGGATTGTTGTTATTTCTTCTTTGAATTTTTTATGGAATTCACCAGTGAAACCCTCTGGGCCGGGAGTTTTCTTAGGAGAAAGTTTTTGATAAAGAATTCAATTCTTCTAAAAAATCTAGGGCTATTAATATTTTCTCTTTCATATTGTATCAATTAGATAGGTAGCATTTTTCAGAGAATCTGTCCATTTCATCTAAGTTGTCAAATTTGTTGGCATAAAGTTGTTCATTACGTTCTCCTGTTGTCTTTTTACTGTCTTTAGGATCTGTAATGTTAACCTTCTTTCATTCTTGTTATCGGTAGTTTTTGTTTCCTTTCTCCTTTCTTTCTGATCAGTCTAACTAGGAGGTCATTAATTTTGCTGATCTTTTCAAAGAACTAGCTTTTGGCTTTGTTCATTTTCTCTATGGTTGGTCTATCTTCTCCTCATTGATTTCTGCTCCCATCTTCATCTTCTCCTTCCTTCTATTACTTTGAGTTTAATTTGCTCTGTTTTTCTCTAGCTTCTTGATCTAACTTTCTAGCTTTTGATCTAGAATCGTCCATCATTGATTTTAGACTTTTCTTATTTTCTAGCTGTCATATTAGTTTCCTGTTGCCTCTGTCACAAATTACCACAAACTTAAAGGCTTAACACAACAGAAATTTATTCTGTTAGAGTTGTGGAGGTCAGGAGTCTGAAATCAGTTTTGCTGGTTAAGGTCAAGGTGTCAGCTGGACTGCTGCTTTCTGGAGGCTCCAGCCGCGAATCTGTTTCCTCGCCTTTTCGAGCTTTGGGAGGCCTCCTGCCTTCCTCGGCTTGTGACCCCTCCCTTCATCGCTCCAACCTCTTGCTTTCGTCATCCTATCTCCTCCTTTCTCTTCTGAGCCAAACCTCTCTCTGCCTCCCTTATAAGGAC
>NW_025795838.1:0-4955 GCF_021613505.1 Equus quagga
CTGAGCCAAACCTCTCTCTGCCTCCCTTATAAGGACACTTGTGATTACATTTGACATCCACTCAGATAATCTCAGGTAATCTCCTATTCGAGATCCTTAGCTTGATCACATCTACAAGCCCATTTTGTCGTATAAGGTCATAGTCGTGTTTCCAGGAATTAGGACATGGACATATTTGGGAGGGCCATTGTTCAGGCTGTGAGGACTGTAAATACTCCTCTGAGCAGTGAATGCTACCAATTTTTACATATTGTGGTTTCACAGGAATTCAGTTCAATGTATGTCGTATTAAATTTCCCTTGAGAATTCTTTGACTTACGGATAACTTAGGAGTGTATCTTTTAATTTCCAAATATTTGGGATTCTCCTGGATATCTTACTTTTATTGATTTTGAACATAATTCAGTTGTGGTCAGAGAGCATATTCTCCATGAGTTCAATCCTTTAAATTTATTGAGCCTTGTTTACTGGCCCAGCAAATGGTCTACTTTGGTGATCATATCATGTGCCCGTGAAAAGAATGTGCATTCAGCAGTTGGTGCGTGTAGGGCTCTAGAAATATCAGTTAGTTCAAGATAATTAGTATGATGTTCAGATTCTCTGTGACTTTACTGATGTTTTATTTATCTAGCAATTGTTAAGTAGGAGGATGTTAAATTTTCCAACCATGAGTTTGGGATTTTCTATGTCTATTTCTCCTTTCATTTGTACCAATTTTTCCATCATGTATTCTGAGGTACTTTTATAGATGAATACACATTTTTTATTATTATGTCTTCCTAAGAAATTGACCCTTTCATCATTATGAAATATCCCTTGTTATCTCTGCTGTATGCTTTGCCTTGATGTCTATTTTATCTGGTATTAAGATATCCATCACTGCTTCCTTATGCTGTTTGCATGGTATACATTTTTCCATGCATTTACTTTCAACCTATCTGTGTCTTTATATTTATTGTTTACATTTGTTTGTAGTATCTTTAAATGTCTCTAATAGACAGTATATACTTGCAAGTTGCTTTCTCATCTATTCTGATAATCTAATCTCTGCCTTTTTATTGGAGTGTTTAGTCCATTAACATTTAGTGTAGTTATTGATGTGGTTGGATTTCAGTCTATCATTTTATTACTTGTTTTCTATCTTTCCATTCCTCTGTTCCACTTTCCTGTCTCCTTTAGGTTACAGGAACACTTTTTAGAATTCCATTTTAATTTATCTGTTGACATTTTAGCTGTACTACTGTGCATTCTTTTTTTCTTGATGCTGGAGAGATTACCATATACATCCTTAACTTTTGACAGTTCACTTAGAGTTACTATTTTACCACTTCATGTAAAACGTAGAAACCTTGCTGCTGTCTAGGTCCATTTACCACCTCCTCGATCCTTCATGTCCCTGTCGTCATATGTATGTACATTATACACCCTACAAGATAGTATTTTAATTTTTCCTTTATTCAGTCACATGTATTTTAAAGAAATTAAGCAAAATAAGCCTTTTCAGGCTGATGGTTTTCATTTCTGATGGTTTTCATTTCTTTCTCGAGATTGGACTGTCCCTTGTTATCATTTCTCTTTAGGTGAGGAATTTGCTTTGGCATTCGTTGTATTATATTTTTATAGACAATGAATTCTTTTAGCTTTGCTTTATCTAGAAATGTCTTTATGTCGCTTTCCTTTCTGAAGGATATCTTTTCTGGATACAGAATTCCGGTTGACAGTATTTTCTTTCAGCCCCTGAATGATGCTGTTCCAGTGTCTTCTGGCCTCCACTCTTACATGCAGGAAGCTCTCAGTTGCTTGTGTCATTGTTCCTTGTATTAAATATGTTCTTTTTCTTTAACTGCTTTCGAGATTTTCTCCTCAACTTTGGTTTTCAGCCATTTTACTATGAGGGGCCTGGGTGGGATTGTCTTACGTTTATTGTGTTTGGGGTTCACAAAACTTCTCGAACATGTAAATTTATCTCTTTCACCAAGTTTGGGAAGTTTTCACCCATTATTTCTTCAAATATTTTTCCCCCACTCCATTCTCTCTTTTTCCTCCTGGGATTCCAAGTCTCCAATTATCCATCACCTTCAGATCTTTTGATATTTTCCCAAAGGTTCAGGAGACTCTGTTTATTTTTTTAAACATTTTTCCTCTTATTTCCTTAGATTGGATAATTTCTTAAAATGTATATTTAAGTTCATTCTTCCTCTGCCATCTCCATTCTGCTATGAAACACAGACATTCCTGTTTTTAATTCCAGATACTCTGTAGTTCAGTTCTAGAATTTTCTTTCACTTCTTTCTTGTATTTTCTGTTCCTCTGCTGAGATTCCTAACTTTGCAGACAAGAGTGTTTTTCCTTACCTCATAAGCATAGTAATAAGAACTGCCTTTAAGTTTTCAATTATTAATTCCAATGTCTGCAGCATTTTAGAATTGGCCTCTGTTGATTACCTTTCCTTTTGAGAATGGGTTACTTTTTCTTTGCTCTTTCTCTGTTATCCTGGATGTTATCAATATTACGTTGAAGAGACTATGGGTTCTGTTATACAACTCCAAAGACTTTTTTTCTCATTACCGGGAATTAACTTGGCTAGACTTAAATTGCAAATCTCTCTTGTCTGTGACAAGAGGCAGCCAGCATCTCATTTCAGACTGCTTTTAGTCTGCTTAATAATTGTATCGTTCAAGATCAGTCAGACACTAGGGTAGAGATTAGGCACAGAATTTCGAGTTTCCCTTCTGTGATTTTCTCCTTAAACATTTTGGTCAGTGGTGTTAGAGACCTCCTTAACCCTAATTCTGCCTAATGGCTTATTTTTCCCAAATCTTGCACCCAACTATAGTCATGGACCCCAAAGCCAAAAATTTCTATCTTCATTTTCTGGCTGTGGTCCCCTTGGGGTAATGGAGGCCTTAGGGGAAACACTCAAAAAGGCCCCATTAAGGGATTCAAAAATACATAAGAAGTGAGAGAGATCACATCTGGTGATAGGTCATAGCATCTCCCATCTACATGCTGATGATGGCACTTAGAGAGAAAGAAGATGAGGTGGGGATATGGTCAATGCACTTTGGTCCCTGGTAATGCGATTGTTGGGCAAATAAAATGGTTTCAGTTTCCTACTGAAGTGTGTAAAACTACCACAGTGGAAATAGGTCTAGAAGTATGAACACCAAAAAGTTACACTTATTCTATATGTTTTTAAAGCAATTTTCAAACAGTGAGCAGGTAACATTTTATTTTATTTTTTTCCCCAAAAGATCATGGCATTTCTAGATTGGTGACCATAGAAGAGACCAATAATTGTCCCCAAATTTTCAGTCTTCCCTCTGTTTTTTTTTTTTTAACTTTTTCTTATTGTGGTAAAATACGCATAACATAAAATAGACTGCCTTAAGCATTTTTATCCTCCTCATTTTTGATCATAGAAACTGCTGAGTTTTTGTTGGACACAGGGCTGCCCAGCCCCCTCAGAGCTCCCTGTCGCCTCATTAGTAAATTCTGGCTAATCCAGGGTGAGAGGAATGACGTGCGCAACTTCTAGGTCATGTCCTTAAAGGGGACATTCTCGTGCTCCACGTCCTCCTTTGTCCTTCTTTTGGGCTGGAATGTCGGGATGAGAGCCAGCTTCCACATGGAAGAAAACAACTCCCTGGGGAGGGCAGAGAAACAACAGACTGGACTTCTGGTCAACTTTTGGAAGCAAAGCCACCTACCTCCCAAACTGGCCAGCACCTTGGACTTCAGTGTCTGGAGATAAATAAATCTTCTGTATTGTTTGGGTCCATGTGTTAACATCTTGTGACTCTCCGTTACAGCAGCTCAGCAGCAATATTCTAACTAATCCAGCTCGTGCCTGGATCTGCCAGTTCCTGGAGGGGAACCACATTCAGGGGCTCTGGAGGGCATCTGGGAATAGCTGGGAGGGGCCTCCAAGATCCTTGCCCTCCTTGTGAGTCTAGGGTTACACAGCCACAAAAAGGAACGAACTATGGATACACGGAGCAACTTGGTTGGATCTCAAGGGCATTATGCTGAGTGAATTTTTAAAAAGGCCAGTCTGAAAGGGTCACCTGCTGTATGATTCCAATTATAAAATATTCTCAAAATGCCAAAATTTTAGAGATGGAGAACAGATCAGTGGTTGCCAGGGGTTAGCGATCATGGGAAGGTGTAATCCTAAAGGCTTAGCACCAGGGAGTTCCTTTGCAGTGACAAGACAGTCTGTATGCTGATTAGTGGGATGGTTCTATGAATTTGTACATGTAATAAAAAGTCATAGGACTATCCTAAATACATAGATATGAGTGCGTGGAAAAATTGGTGGAGTGTGAGTCAGGTCTGTAGTGTGGTTAATTGTGCCATTGTCAATTTCCTGGTTTTGGTAATGACTATAGTTATGTAAGATGTCACCACTGGGAAAACTGAGTGAGGGGTACACAGGCCTTCTCTCTACTCTATTTTGCAACTGTACTATTTGGTGCCTTCTGAATCTATAATTTTTTTTAAAGTCTGTGAATGAAGAGTTGGATGGTGGTGGTGAGAACTGGTGGTAAAAGAAGTGATGCCATGGCCAGCTTGTGACCTTGAGAGAAAGCACGTGAGAAATGTAAGAACAGCAGCTCCCTCGATGGAGGGTTGAGAAGATGCAGGGAGATAACGCAGACACCGAGATTGCTCAGTGCCCGACACACACAGGGAGTGCTCAGAAAACATTGATTCTTTTTTTAAAAAATATTTTATTGAGTTCATAATAGTTTACATCAATGTGAGATTTCAGTTGTATATTGTTTCTTGTCTGTCCCCACATAGGTGCTCCCCTTCACCCCCAGGGCCCACCCCACCCCCCTTCCCTGGTAACCACTGAACTGTTTTCTTTGTCCACGTGTTTGTTCCTATTCCACATATGAGTGAAATCATCTGGTGTTTGTCTTTCTCAGTCTGGCTTATTTCGCTTAGCA
>NW_025795839.1:0-2710 GCF_021613505.1 Equus quagga
GGACCCTGAGATTGCTGCCTCCCCTAGTCGTGGGCAGAGGAGGCCTGTTCCCTGGAGCCACACACACCCGGGAGGCCCCTGCCTCTCCCAGGGCCCTCCAGAAATCTGCTGAAAGCCCCACTCCCGGCCGGTTCCCCTCCACACCCCCACCGCCAAAGTCCAGCCCACCCCCCCCCCACCCTCACCCCCCGCCTTAGGGTACCTGGGTATGGCCGGCGGGGACCTGGCCGTGGAGGGTACTCCCTGGCCGGCTGAGGCACACCAGTTTCGGGCTCCTTCCTTTTCTGCAGGGGCGATGGCACTTCCCACAGCCTTTCAGGAGCCAGGGCCCTTTCCTCAGGAGTTGTCCGGCTGACAGAGTCTTGGCCCCCGGGGCAAGCTCGGCCAGCCTCGCTTTGGGAAATTGGGCGACCCCTGTGTCGCTCCTGGCCCTTCTGCCCGCATCGGGTGCACTAGGGGAGTGGGCCAAGGGAGGGTCTTTCTCGTCCCTCGTGGTGGATCTCTCCAGAGAGGAGGGCCCTAAGAAGCAGGAAGCGGCCAGACCAGGGCGGGGACCCTCTGGAGCAAGAGCCTGCCGGGTGGGGTACCCGTTGCCTCGCTGGCACGCCGAGCGTGGCCACGTTCTGTCCGCAAGTCTTTTTCGGCCTTCCGTCTTGACTCGGTTTTTCCTCCTCCTGGACGGAAAGGTTCAAGTCGTGATGGGAGGCCGTGTTTTGTCTTGTGAGGGAGGAAGCGAGACCCGGGTGGATCCAGCTGGCAGAAGGACAGCCTTGATCTCCTTCCCTAGACCGGAGGTAGCAAACAGGGCCAGAGCGCCACTTACAAGGTGCAGAAGCAAGGACGTGAGCAGAAGAGTTTAAGAGCCGGGGAGACACGGCTGAAGGGAGAGGGAGCCCACGGCCATACAACACGGGCACCCTAGACTAGGAGGAGAGTCGTGGGAAACACGGAAGAGCAAACACAGGCACAGACAACAGAAAGATCAAGTCGGAACGTGGGGATCTGGGATCTGGCAAGGAAGGATGCAGACAGAGAGAGTGTGTTCCTGAGGCAGTCTTTGGAGATTCCAAGGCTGACAATGTCCCGGAGCCATGCTTTGGGCTGCAAGAAGATCCCATCTGGGCCCACAAGAGGAAGAGTGCTCTGTGCCAACCTGGGGTCTGAGAAGCCAGCAGGCAGAGCGAAGGGAAAGAAGAGAACGGAGAGATGGAGACACAGACCGAGAAAGTGAGAGGGCACTTTCCAAGGAGCGACCCTGGCCCCAAAGACGCCCTCCCCCAACCCCCCGGGACGACTCCCAGTCCAAAGGGTGGAAGGTGGAAAAGGAAGCGCCGGCAGGTCAAACGGGACAGCTCCACTGGAAGGGGAGCAGCCATGAACTGGCCATACCGTGTGCAGTTAAGTCCATGCTATCGTGGTCCCAGAGTGACTTTGCTCTTCCTGACCATGGCACCTGATTCTGGTGAGGTCCGATTTGAGCGCTGGGGGAAGAGGGCTGGGGGAGTGCAGGAGCGCCACGAGTCCCTGCTTCGGCCTCTTTGGGGACCTTTCCTCCAACTCGAAGACAAGTTTCTGATCTAGGACATTTCAGGTTCTGGGGTTTGGCAAGCTGTCTCTCGGCCCAAACGTCAGGCACACCTTCAGAAATGCCAGGAAAGCCGATAAGGAACAACAAAGTATCACACTCAGTCACACAGCCGAAGACAGGCACACGGCCACAAAGTCAGGGGGAGGAATGAGGACTGCACGGAGGCCTGGGCCCAGCGGGAAAACCCCATCCCTGCACCCACACGGGCAGCTGGTGGGGCTCGGACTGTAGCTCCAGGTCCTGAGGCACGGAAGTCCCTGAGAGCTAAGCTGACAAGAAGCACACGGGCAGCGCCATCTCGGGGTCACAGGGCAGGCCCCTTCCGGGACAGTCCCAGGCACAGTCCCTCAAAGCCGACCTGATGAACGGATACCACCACTAGGCTCCTGGTCCTGCCCGCTCAGCCTGGTCCTGCCGGCCTCCCCCCACTCACGGAAGCTCCAGCCAGCCATCTCCCCATCCTTATTTCCTTGCTTCCTTCTTTCCTTCAGTCCTGCTTTCCTTCCCTTTGTATAGGCATCCATCGGTCCTTCCGGCCGGCCGGCCGTCCACCCACGCATCCATCCATTCATCCGCCACACCCACTGGAGCCCCTGCCACAGCCTGCCACTGCACCTGCGCCAGCCCACCGCCAGGGGGCGCGCCCGCTCCCTCAGAGCCCGGCGGACGCGACGCCTAGCAACCGTGGAGGTCATTGTGAGGTCAGAGGCGCCAGCTGCACGCACACGCGCAGTGGGAGGGCCAGCTTCGACCAAAGGAAGCTGGGCTCCTGGAGGTGGGGGGCAGAGGAGGCGGGATGGGAGAGGGAAGGAAGGGGTGAAAGGCACGCCTACCTTCCTCTCCTCAGGTCCCCCAGACCCCAGATGTCTGAGTCTCTGACGCCGCCACTGCCGCTACCCCCGCCACCCCTAACACCGGTGTGGCGGCCCTAGTTGCCCACCGTGGGCACGCCAGGCACCTCTGTGGTCCCCCATTTGGACCCGGGTGGCTGGGAACGAAATCAGATGCGGGGGAGGGAAGACATCGCTGAGGCAGGGGCGAGGAGGAGCCCCGAGTCCTGCTTGGAGCCATGGCTGTGGCAACTGAAACCTGTGGACCCTGAGATTGCTGCCTCCCCTAGTC
>NW_025795840.1:0-2710 GCF_021613505.1 Equus quagga
GACTAGGGGAGGCAGCAATCTCAGGGTCCACAGGTTTCAGTTGCCACAGCCATGGCTCCAAGCAGGACTCGGGGCTCCTCCTCGCCCCTGCCTCAGCGATGTCTTCCCTCCCCCGCATCTGATTTCGTTCCCAGCCACCCGGGTCCAAATGGGGGACCACAGAGGTGCCTGGCGTGCCCACGGTGGGCAACTAGGGCCGCCACACCGGTGTTAGGGGTGGCGGGGGTAGCGGCAGTGGCGGCGTCAGAGACTCAGACATCTGGGGTCTGGGGGACCTGAGGAGAGGAAGGTAGGCGTGCCTTTCACCCCTTCCTTCCCTCTCCCATCCCGCCTCCTCTGCCCCCCACCTCCAGGAGCCCAGCTTCCTTTGGTCGAAGCTGGCCCTCCCACTGCGCGTGTGCGTGCAGCTGGCGCCTCTGACCTCACAATGACCTCCACGGTTGCTAGGCGTCGCGTCCGCCGGGCTCTGAGGGAGCGGGCGCGCCCCCTGGCGGTGGGCTGGCGCAGGTGCAGTGGCAGGCTGTGGCAGGGGCTCCAGTGGGTGTGGCGGATGAATGGATGGATGCGTGGGTGGACGGCCGGCCGGCCGGAAGGACCGATGGATGCCTATACAAAGGGAAGGAAAGCAGGACTGAAGGAAAGAAGGAAGCAAGGAAATAAGGATGGGGAGATGGCTGGCTGGAGCTTCCGTGAGTGGGGGGAGGCCGGCAGGACCAGGCTGAGCGGGCAGGACCAGGAGCCTAGTGGTGGTATCCGTTCATCAGGTCGGCTTTGAGGGACTGTGCCTGGGACTGTCCCGGAAGGGGCCTGCCCTGTGACCCCGAGATGGCGCTGCCCGTGTGCTTCTTGTCAGCTTAGCTCTCAGGGACTTCCGTGCCTCAGGACCTGGAGCTACAGTCCGAGCCCCACCAGCTGCCCGTGTGGGTGCAGGGATGGGGTTTTCCCGCTGGGCCCAGGCCTCCGTGCAGTCCTCATTCCTCCCCCTGACTTTGTGGCCGTGTGCCTGTCTTCGGCTGTGTGACTGAGTGTGATACTTTGTTGTTCCTTATCGGCTTTCCTGGCATTTCTGAAGGTGTGCCTGACGTTTGGGCCGAGAGACAGCTTGCCAAACCCCAGAACCTGAAATGTCCTAGATCAGAAACTTGTCTTCGAGTTGGAGGAAAGGTCCCCAAAGAGGCCGAAGCAGGGACTCGTGGCGCTCCTGCACTCCCCCAGCCCTCTTCCCCCAGCGCTCAAATCGGACCTCACCAGAATCAGGTGCCATGGTCAGGAAGAGCAAAGTCACTCTGGGACCACGATAGCATGGACTTAACTGCACACGGTATGGCCAGTTCATGGCTGCTCCCCTTCCAGTGGAGCTGTCCCGTTTGACCTGCCGGCGCTTCCTTTTCCACCTTCCACCCTTTGGACTGGGAGTCGTCCCGGGGGGTTGGGGGAGGGCGTCTTTGGGGCCAGGGTCGCTCCTTGGAAAGTGCCCTCTCACTTTCTCGGTCTGTGTCTCCATCTCTCCGTTCTCTTCTTTCCCTTCGCTCTGCCTGCTGGCTTCTCAGACCCCAGGTTGGCACAGAGCACTCTTCCTCTTGTGGGCCCAGATGGGATCTTCTTGCAGCCCAAAGCATGGCTCCGGGACATTGTCAGCCTTGGAATCTCCAAAGACTGCCTCAGGAACACACTCTCTCTGTCTGCATCCTTCCTTGCCAGATCCCAGATCCCCACGTTCCGACTTGATCTTTCTGTTGTCTGTGCCTGTGTTTGCTCTTCCGTGTTTCCCACGACTCTCCTCCTAGTCTAGGGTGCCCGTGTTGTATGGCCGTGGGCTCCCTCTCCCTTCAGCCGTGTCTCCCCGGCTCTTAAACTCTTCTGCTCACGTCCTTGCTTCTGCACCTTGTAAGTGGCGCTCTGGCCCTGTTTGCTACCTCCGGTCTAGGGAAGGAGATCAAGGCTGTCCTTCTGCCAGCTGGATCCACCCGGGTCTCGCTTCCTCCCTCACAAGACAAAACACGGCCTCCCATCACGACTTGAACCTTTCCGTCCAGGAGGAGGAAAAACCGAGTCAAGACGGAAGGCCGAAAAAGACTTGCGGACAGAACGTGGCCACGCTCGGCGTGCCAGCGAGGCAACGGGTACCCCACCCGGCAGGCTCTTGCTCCAGAGGGTCCCCGCCCTGGTCTGGCCGCTTCCTGCTTCTTAGGGCCCTCCTCTCTGGAGAGATCCACCACGAGGGACGAGAAAGACCCTCCCTTGGCCCACTCCCCTAGTGCACCCGATGCGGGCAGAAGGGCCAGGAGCGACACAGGGGTCGCCCAATTTCCCAAAGCGAGGCTGGCCGAGCTTGCCCCGGGGGCCAAGACTCTGTCAGCCGGACAACTCCTGAGGAAAGGGCCCTGGCTCCTGAAAGGCTGTGGGAAGTGCCATCGCCCCTGCAGAAAAGGAAGGAGCCCGAAACTGGTGTGCCTCAGCCGGCCAGGGAGTACCCTCCACGGCCAGGTCCCCGCCGGCCATACCCAGGTACCCTAAGGCGGGGGGTGAGGGTGGGGGGGGGGTGGGCTGGACTTTGGCGGTGGGGGTGTGGAGGGGAACCGGCCGGGAGTGGGGCTTTCAGCAGATTTCTGGAGGGCCCTGGGAGAGGCAGGGGCCTCCCGGGTGTGTGTGGCTCCAGGGAACAGGCCTCCTCTGCCCACGACTAGGGGAGGCAGCAATCTCAGGGTCC
>NW_025795841.1:0-5890 GCF_021613505.1 Equus quagga
TCCTTGGTCATAATTTCTGGGGCCACTGAGGCTTGCCTCCTTGCAGTCATGGCCTATGACCGGTTCCAGGCTGTGTGCCACCCACTGTCGTACACGGTGGCTATGAACAGGAAGGTATGTACTGGCCTGGTGGGAGCCTCCTGGGCCATAGGAATGGGGACTGGCCTGGTTAACACCATCCTTCTGGCTCAGCACCACTTCTGTGGCCCCAACCTTGTCCACAGTTTCGCCTGCGAGCTCCCCCCAGTGCTCCTGTTGGCCTGTTCTGACACCTACATTAGCATCGCCTCCATCTTTACCACCATGATGGTCCTAGGCCTTGGCAACTTTGTCCTACTGCTGGGTTCCTACACTCGTATCATCACGACAGCCCTGGGGATCAACTCTGCTACGGGCCGGAACAAGATCTTCTCCACCTGCTCTTCTCATATTCTTGTGGTCACCATCTTTTATGGTTCTGGAATTTTCAGGTATGTCATAATTTTCTTCCCTAATATAAACGTAGGATATTCCTCACCCTAGTGGCGGTGGTCTATAGAACAGAGCATTGCAATGTCCCAGGAAAATAATTGTACTGAATTCAAAGGGCCTGGTTTCTAGTTCTGGCTCTGCTGTGCCCTAGCTAGCTGTGTGAATTATTAAAAAATTTATTTTCTTTATGAGCCTTCAATATCTAACTCTGAAAAATGAGCATAAATAAGCATAAATGAAGCATAAATGAGCGTAAATGAAGTATTTCCTATTTTCATTCACCTATGATTTGGGAGTTCTCAAAAGGCAATCAGAGAGCTTTCAGAAGATTTTTATTCAATGCTAGACAAAAAAGTATAACGTCATCCTTAAAATAGATGCCATATTTCTCTCCTACAGGAAGAGGATGTATCTAAAGTGTATTTGTGTCATAACTATTTATTAGACACATACTATACAGCGGCTGCTTTACATGGTCAAGCTTAATTTTAGTGTGTATCGCACTGCAAGAGAAACTTGCTAACCCCTTTTTCAGGTAAGATCTCTGACTTATAGGAATAACCAGGTATTTTCTCAAAGGTCTCAGAACAAGCTAGTAATGGAGACATAGTATAAACCAAGTCTCACTGACTTCAAACCTTACACTCTTTCCTACCGTGCTTCTCTCAAACATAAGCAGCTCTAGCTGATGCCTCCTCACAGCCTAGGACACAGAACAACTGATGGGCTGGGCTCTCTACTGGTGAGGTGAAGATGGAGTTGCACAAATTGCTCCATAGTTTTCTCACATGCTTGTTACGTGGAGAGAAGTTGGGGTGGGAAAGACTGATAAGGAATGGTCCAGGAGAGCTCACCTAAGACTTTAAACAAATCTTTTCGTCACCCTTTGTCTAAGTTTCCTCATATATAATAAGGAGACAATAAAATTTCTCCTACCTACTTCACAGAAATGTCAGGAGGGATAAATTAGATGATGAAGAATGACAGTAAAATAAATATCTTTTTTAAGCAAGCACACCAGAACCCACACAGAACATTCCAATGGTGACGGCACCAACAAACAAAAAGCAAATACAAAGTAAATGTAATGCTTCTTTGTGAAGTACTCCCAGTGACACTTAACAACATGCATCCAAAACTTATTCTTATTATTTTAGATTCGTTTCATGTGTTCCATACACTTTCATTTCCACTTTATTTACCAAGCTTGACTTCTTTTGAAGACCAAAGAAAATGCACCTGAAATGACGAATGTTTGTTCCACTAAGCATTATAATAATAAGGTGCTGTGATTCTGAGAGTAATTCCAGTCATAAATGTTGGGAACAATGACTTTATTGGACTAAGCATACAATTTTGCAAGGAATAATCATCACAAGATGAGAACAAATAGTTGTATATATAGGGAAAAGAAGAGAGAAAACCCTCATATTATCATCTTAACTATCAAGGAAAGATGCTATTATTAGCTCTATTCTGACCTGTAGCACTTGATGTGCGGAAGGACTTTCTCTTTCCCATCATTTTCTGCATAAGATCACTCATATTTGGAGGTGTTTCAAGGCAGAAGTGACTGACTTCTCACTGATCATACTGTCATTTCTAGATGCTGTTACCAATGATAGATGACTCAGCTCTAAGGACCCTCTTTGCAGAGTTTCTGGGATGGGACCGACCGTGGCTGCCAGCACTATTGTGGCCATTGTCTTGAGCTCAGTTTACTCCTTTGTGCCATTCCCTTCGAGGTACATGACTCCAGCATCCGGCTCAGCCCTGGAACACGTGCTCTCCGTGCAGTACAGTGTGGTGACCCCATTGCTAAACCCCCTCATCTACAGTCTGAAGAACCAGGAGGTGAAGGCAGCTCTGAGGAGGATGCTGGCCAGGAAGCCCAGGCTTACCTTCTAACCCAGGCTCCATTGTTTCCGCATAACAGGAGGAAAAGTTGTGGGAAGGAAAAGGAGGCAAGAAGCGCTATCATCACTCAGCTGTCTCAGCATTCATTCTTTTCCAAAACAGAAGCCCTAGCTCCCCTGACTCCAGTGTCCTCCCCTTGTCAAGTAAGATGGGAAAACCTCCACAGGGGAGCTGACACCCATCCACAGGGGGTTCAGTCACCACACAAGAAAATCTTCACAAAAATAGTATGAAGGATGCTCAAAATATTTAAAAAATAGAACTATCATATGATCTAGCAATTCCTCTTCTGGAAATACATCCAAAGGAAACAAAACACTAACTCAGAAAGCTATCTGCACCCCCATGTTCATAGCAGCATTATTTACAGTAGCCAAGACATGGACACAACTTAAGTGTTCATTGATACTTGAACAGATAAAGAAGTTGTGATATACACAATGGAGTGTGATTCATTCATAAAAGATAAGGAAGTCCTACCATTTGCAATAACATAGATGGACCCTGAAGGCATCATGCTAAGTGAAATAAGTCAGACAGAGAAAGACAAATACCGTATGATCTCACTTACATGTGGAATCTAAAAACTACAAAATTTTTAAAATTTTTAAAAACTGAACTCATAGATAAAGACATCAGACTTGTGGGTACCAGAGGCAGAGGGTGAGGAGAGGGAGAATTGGAGGAAGGTAGTCAAAAGGTACAAATTTCCAGTTATAAGATAAATAAGTGCTATGGATGTAATGGGCAACATAACAACTATGCTTTGTACTGCTGTACGATATATAGGAAAGTTGTTAAAAGAGTAAATCCTTAGAGTTCCCATCACAAGAGAATTTTTTTTCTTTTTTCTTTTCTTATTTCTCTTCTCTTCATTGTACCCATATGAGATGATGGATGTTAGCAAACCTACTGTGGCAATTATTTCACAATGTATGTAAATCAAACCATCATGCTGTACACCCTAAACTTATACAGTGATGTATGTCAATTATTTCTCAATAAAACTGGAGGAAAAAGAATACTTTCAATTTTTCAAAACAAGAAAGAAGTCTCGAATTTATTTGGAATCCTCTTGTTTCTCTGAGGAATAAACAAAACATTTCTGTGAGCCAAGATTAGCCTGTAGGCCATTAATTGTAATATCTTCAAAAACAGGCTACTACTTCTACATAAATTACAGAACAAAAGGAAAAATGTATTTGATTCTGTAAACATTTCACAATAGCATATCACTTCTATATCTCTTTCACAGATCAAAAGCTATGCCCCACTTTCATTTCTACAACAAAAGTACCAGTTTTCTTCATTCTTGTTAATTGGAAAGAAGTACTCTTCCTGCTTTCAAAAACCTCTCTCTCCAACCAGGAGCTGGATTCCATCCACTTTTTTCCACAGAAATCTTATTTTAGCGAGTGCGTCCTCTCTCACCTATATCTTCAACGACTCTCTCAACTCAGCATAAGTGTGCTACATCCATTCTCTCCCATCTGGAAAAACAGCAGCAGCCACTGTGCGCCCTGCTTGGATCACAGGCACCAGATTCACTGTCACACTTTTTGAAAGAATGATCTTTATTTATTGCTCCAGGTTTTCTTTGCCTTTCAATTGTTTTTTTTTAATTTAGCTTTATTGGTGTATAATTGACATATAAATGTCCTTTAATTCTTATTCAAATGCAGTGGGGCTCCTGTCCCCACTACTCTTTTAAAACCACTCTTATAGATGCACCAATAAATACATTGATTGCTAAATCCAATAAACAACTTTTCTTTTGCTGCAAACCTTCACCCCCTGTACACTGTATATTGTTCATCAGTAGGCTAACATTTCAATTACTTTCCTTCAAAATTAGTACACAATGGATATATGTTAATCACAGAAAAGTAAAAAAACAGAAAAAAAAGAGTAGAAGTTTATAGCTATAGATTAGTGGTGTTTAAAACACCTACTTACAATTCTTGCTTCTTTTGTGTATCAAAATATATTTTGCGATATACTAAAGGTCCTGAAGTCCACCAAATGTCACAGTGAATTTCAGCCTAATTCATTGTCTGAATTAAGTTATAAAAGTAGCCAAAGATGACTAGGAATTACATCATTTGTATTAAATCCAGATCTACTTCTGACTTTGTGGTTCAAGCTGCTGTGAAAAATGTTTTCCCTGTTACCTTTCTCAGTTTGTACTGAGAGGATTTCCTTTTACCCTTCGTAGCTCAGAGAGCCCTGATGTATCTTCTCAAACACAATAAACATGCTCCTGAAGGCAAAAGAAAAAGTCTACTGCAAACTTCTTTTTGGTGGTGGGAAGTTGGAGGCAATTTGGGTTAGTTAGAAAATCTATTTTAGGAAGACAAAGGCTAAGCTGGTACAGAAGAGGTCCCACAATACAAGGAATCAAACAAAATAAAAGATCATTTGTCTCTCAGGGCCAGAGATGTCTGGATGGCCCAGAGTGAAAGGCCCGAGTTCCTGCTATTCAGCTGCTTAGTGACTTCCTAGGGACTTCCTCAATCAACAACCCTTTGACCCTCACCCACGGCAAACACCGATAATTGCCCTCCAGTACCTGCCCTTCCCTTCTACCTTTCAGTAATAGAGCTTTCCCATATTTTAGACACATGACTCTTCATGTAATGTAGAAACCATATTTTTCATCCCCAAGTGGTCAAAGCTGGGCAACAGTTAAGGAGCTGATAATTGTTGAAGCTGGGTGACGGATACAGAGGGGTTATTACACTATTCTTTCAACTTCTGTCTATGCTTAAATTACCCACAATAAAAAATTTTTACCACAACTAAAATTTTGTTTTAGGGCTGGTCCAGTAGTGTAGTGGTTAAGCTCACGCACTCTGCTTCGGCGCCCCAACATCACGGCTTCAGAGCCTGGTGGTAGACCTACACATCACTCATCGAGCCATGCTGTGGAGGCACCCCACACAAAGTACAGGAGGATTGGCACAGATGTTACCTCAGGGCCAGTTTCTTCAAGCAAAAAGGAGAGTATTTGCAGCAGATGTTAGCCCAGGGCTAGTCTTCCTCCAAAAAAAAGATTTGATTTAAAGTTTTTAATCTATTTGGATTTTATTTAAATGGCAATACATAAAGAATTCATTCTGGATGATGATAAATTTTTATTTTCTTCCTTTATCATTAAAATATATTTAATATCTTTTGAAAATATCTTCAACATCTTTTTCATTTTTTATCTTTATCATTATCTTATTTTTATAATCAAGAATATGATTTAAAACATAAGAAAATGTGATGGAAGGGAAGGAGAGACAGTGGGGGAGAGGGAAGGAGACAGGGTGGGAAGGAGGAAGAAAAAGGGAACATTCCAAGCTTCAGAAGTAGGAAACTTTAGAACTCTGTATTTTTATCTTTAGAAATTATTGGCCACACTAGGGCTCCTCTTGTATGATGCAACCCACTGCAACTAGAGTCATACAGGGGAGGAATACTTAGCCCTGGAGAACTCATTCAGACTCAGAGCAGGCCT
>NW_025795842.1:0-5890 GCF_021613505.1 Equus quagga
AGGCCTGCTCTGAGTCTGAATGAGTTCTCCAGGGCTAAGTATTCCTCCCCTGTATGACTCTAGTTGCAGTGGGTTGCATCATACAAGAGGAGCCCTAGTGTGGCCAATAATTTCTAAAGATAAAAATACAGAGTTCTAAAGTTTCCTACTTCTGAAGCTTGGAATGTTCCCTTTTTCTTCCTCCTTCCCACCCTGTCTCCTTCCCTCTCCCCCACTGTCTCTCCTTCCCTTCCATCACATTTTCTTATGTTTTAAATCATATTCTTGATTATAAAAATAAGATAATGATAAAGATAAAAAATGAAAAAGATGTTGAAGATATTTTCAAAAGATATTAAATATATTTTAATGATAAAGGAAGAAAATAAAAATTTATCATCATCCAGAATGAATTCTTTATGTATTGCCATTTAAATAAAATCCAAATAGATTAAAAACTTTAAATCAAATCTTTTTTTTGGAGGAAGACTAGCCCTGGGCTAACATCTGCTGCAAATACTCTCCTTTTTGCTTGAAGAAACTGGCCCTGAGGTAACATCTGTGCCAATCCTCCTGTACTTTGTGTGGGGTGCCTCCACAGCATGGCTCGATGAGTGATGTGTAGGTCTACCACCAGGCTCTGAAGCCGTGATGTTGGGGCGCCGAAGCAGAGTGCGTGAGCTTAACCACTACACTACTGGACCAGCCCTAAAACAAAATTTTAGTTGTGGTAAAAATTTTTTATTGTGGGTAATTTAAGCATAGACAGAAGTTGAAAGAATAGTGTAATAACCCCTCTGTATCCGTCACCCAGCTTCAACAATTATCAGCTCCTTAACTGTTGCCCAGCTTTGACCACTTGGGGATGAAAAATATGGTTTCTACATTACATGAAGAGTCATGTGTCTAAAATATGGGAAAGCTCTATTACTGAAAGGTAGAAGGGAAGGGCAGGTACTGGAGGGCAATTATCGGTGTTTGCCGTGGGTGAGGGTCAAAGGGTTGTTGATTGAGGAAGTCCCTAGGAAGTCACTAAGCAGCTGAATAGCAGGAACTCGGGCCTTTCACTCTGGGCCATCCAGACATCTCTGGCCCTGAGAGACAAATGATCTTTTATTTTGTTTGATTCCTTGTATTGTGGGACCTCTTCTGTACCAGCTTAGCCTTTGTCTTCCTAAAATAGATTTTCTAACTAACCCAAATTGCCTCCAACTTCCCACCACCAAAAAGAAGTTTGCAGTAGACTTTTTCTTTTGCCTTCAGGAGCATGTTTATTGTGTTTGAGAAGATACATCAGGGCTCTCTGAGCTACGAAGGGTAAAAGGAAATCCTCTCAGTACAAACTGAGAAAGGTAACAGGGAAAACATTTTTCACAGCAGCTTGAACCACAAAGTCAGAAGTAGATCTGGATTTAATACAAATGATGTAATTCCTAGTCATCTTTGGCTACTTTTATAACTTAATTCAGACAATGAATTAGGCTGAAATTCACTGTGACATTTGGTGGACTTCAGGACCTTTAGTATATCGCAAAATATATTTTGATACACAAAAGAAGCAAGAATTGTAAGTAGGTGTTTTAAACACCACTAATCTATAGCTATAAACTTCTACTCTTTTTTTTCTGTTTTTTTACTTTTCTGTGATTAACATATATCCATTGTGTACTAATTTTGAAGGAAAGTAATTGAAATGTTAGCCTACTGATGAACAATATACAGTGTACAGGGGGTGAAGGTTTGCAGCAAAAGAAAAGTTGTTTATTGGATTTAGCAATCAATGTATTTATTGGTGCATCTATAAGAGTGGTTTTAAAAGAGTAGTGGGGACAGGAGCCCCACTGCATTTGAATAAGAATTAAAGGACATTTATATGTCAATTAAACACCAATAAAGCTAAATTAAAAAAAAACAATTGAAAGGCAAAGAAAACCTGGAGCAATAAATAAAGATCATTCTTTCAAAAAGTGTGACAGTGAATCTGGTGCCTGTGATCCAAGCAGGGCGCACAGTGGCTGCTGCTGTTTTTCCAGATGGGAGAGAATGGATGTAGCACACTTATGCTGAGTTGAGAGAGTCGTTGAAGATATAGGTGAGAGAGGACGCACTCGCTAAAATAAGATTTCTGTGGAAAAAAGTGGATGGAATCCAGCTCCTGGTTGGAGAGAGAGGTTTTTGAAAGCAGGAAGAGTACTTCTTTCCAATTAACAAGAATGAAGAAAACTGGTACTTTTGTTGTAGAAATGAAAGTGGGGCATAGCTTTTGATCTGTGAAAGAGATATAGAAGTGATATGCTATTGTGAAATGTTTACAGAATCAAATACATTTTTCCTTTTGTTCTGTAATTTATGTAGAAGTAGTAGCCTGTTTTTGAAGATATTACAATTAATGGCCTACAGGCTAATCTTGGCTCACAGAAATGTTTTGTTTATTCCTCAGAGAAACAAGAGGATTCCAAATAAATTCGAGACTTCTTTCTTGTTTTGAAAAATTGAAAGTATTCTTTTTCCTCCAGTTTTATTGAGAAATAATTGACATACATCACTGTATAAGTTTAGGGTGTACAGCATGATGGTTTGATTTACATACATTGTGAAATAATTGCCACAGTAGGTTTGCTAACATCCATCATCTCATATGGGTACAATGAAGAGAAGAGAAATAAGAAAAGAAAAAAGAAAAAAAATTCTCTTGTGATGGGAACTCTAAGGATTTACTCTTTTAACAACTTTCCTATATATCGTACAGCAGTACAAAGCATAGTTGTTATGTTGCCCATTACATCCATAGCACTTATTTATCTTATAACTGGAAATTTGTACCTTTTGACTACCTTCCTCCAATTCTCCCTCTCCTCACCCTCTGCCTCTGGTACCCACAAGTCTGATGTCTTTATCTATGAGTTCAGTTTTTAAAAATTTTAAAAATTTTGTAGTTTTTAGATTCCACATGTAAGTGAGATCATACGGTATTTGTCTTTCTCTGTCTGACTTATTTCACTTAGCATGATGCCTTCAGGGTCCATCTATGTTATTGCAAATGGTAGGACTTCCTTATCTTTTATGAATGAATCACACTCCATTGTGTATATCACAACTTCTTTATCTGTTCAAGTATCAATGAACACTTAAGTTGTGTCCATGTCTTGGCTACTGTAAATAATGCTGCTATGAACATGGGGGTGCAGATAGCTTTCTGAGTTAGTGTTTTGTTTCCTTTGGATGTATTTCCAGAAGAGGAATTGCTAGATCATATGATAGTTCTATTTTTTAAATATTTTGAGCATCCTTCATACTATTTTTGTGAAGATTTTCTTGTGTGGTGACTGAACCCCCTGTGGATGGGTGTCAGCTCCCCTGTGGAGGTTTTCCCATCTTGCTTGACAAGGGGAGGACACTGGAGTCAGGGGAGCTAGGGCTTCTGTTTTGGAAAAGAATGAATGCTGAGACAGCTGAGTGATGATAGCGCTTCTTGCCTCCTTTTCCTTCTCACAACTTTTCCTCCTGTTATGCGGAAACAATGGAGCCTGGGTTAGAAGGTAAGCCTGGGCTTCCTGGCCAGCATCCTCCTCAGAGCTGCCTTCACCTCCTGGTTCTTCAGACTGTAGATGAGGGGGTTTAGCAATGGGGTCACCACACTGTACTGCACGGAGAGCACGTGTTCCAGGGCTGAGCCGGATGCTGGAGTCATGTACCTCGAAGGGAATGGCACAAAGGAGTAAACTGAGCTCAAGACAATGGCCACAATAGTGCTGGCAGCCACGGTCGGTCCCATCCCAGAAACTCTGCAAAGAGGGTCCTTAGAGCTGAGTCATCTATCATTGGTAACAGCATCTAGAAATGACAGTATGATCAGTGAGAAGTCAGTCACTTCTGCCTTGAAACACCTCCAAATATGAGTGATCTTATGCAGAAAATGATGGGAAAGAGAAAGTCCTTCCGCACATCAAGTGCTACAGGTCAGAATAGAGCTAATAATAGCATCTTTCCTTGATAGTTAAGATGATAATATGAGGGTTTTCTCTCTTCTTTTCCCTATATATACAACTATTTGTTCTCATCTTGTGATGATTATTCCTTGCAAAATTGTATGCTTAGTCCAATAAAGTCATTGTTCCCAACATTTATGACTGGAATTACTCTCAGAATCACAGCACCTTATTATTATAATGCTTAGTGGAACAAACATTCGTCATTTCAGGTGCATTTTCTTTGGTCTTCAAAAGAAGTCAAGCTTGGTAAATAAAGTGGAAATGAAAGTGTATGGAACACATGAAACGAATCTAAAATAATAAGAATAAGTTTTGGATGCATGTTGTTAAGTGTCACTGGGAGTACTTCACAAAGAAGCATTACATTTACTTTGTATTTGCTTTTTGTTTGTTGGTGCCGTCACCATTGGAATGTTCTGTGTGGGTTCTGGTGTGCTTGCTTAAAAAAGATATTTATTTTACTGTCATTCTTCATCATCTAATTTATCCCTCCTGACATTTCTGTGAAGTAGGTAGGAGAAATTTTATTGTCTCCTTATTATATATGAGGAAACTTAGACAAAGGGTGACGAAAAGATTTGTTTAAAGTCTTAGGTGAGCTCTCCTGGACCATTCCTTATCAGTCTTTCCCACCCCAACTTCTCTCCACGTAACAAGCATGTGAGAAAACTATGGAGCAATTTGTGCAACTCCATCTTCACCTCACCAGTAGAGAGCCCAGCCCATCAGTTGTTCTGTGTCCTAGGCTGTGAGGAGGCATCAGCTAGAGCTGCTTATGTTTGAGAGAAGCACGGTAGGAAAGAGTGTAAGGTTTGAAGTCAGTGAGACTTGGTTTATACTATGTCTCCATTACTAGCTTGTTCTGAGACCTTTGAGAAAATACCTGGTTATTCCTATAAGTCAGAGATCTTACCTGAAAAAGGGGTTAGCAAGTTTCTCTTGCAGTGCGATACACACTAAAATTAAGCTTGACCATGTAAAGCAGCCGCTGTATAGTATGTGTCTAATAAATAGTTATGACACAAATACACTTTAGATACATCCTCTTCCTGTAGGAGAGAAATATGGCATCTATTTTAAGGATGACGTTATACTTTTTTGTCTAGCATTGAATAAAAATCTTCTGAAAGCTCTCTGATTGCCTTTTGAGAACTCCCAAATCATAGGTGAATGAAAATAGGAAATACTTCATTTACGCTCATTTATGCTTCATTTATGCTTATTTATGCTCATTTTTCAGAGTTAGATATTGAAGGCTCATAAAGAAAATAAATTTTTTAATAATTCACACAGCTAGCTAGGGCACAGCAGAGCCAGAACTAGAAACCAGGCCCTTTGAATTCAGTACAATTATTTTCCTGGGACATTGCAATGCTCTGTTCTATAGACCACCGCCACTAGGGTGAGGAATATCCTACGTTTATATTAGGGAAGAAAATTATGACATACCTGAAAATTCCAGAACCATAAAAGATGGTGACCACAAGAATATGAGAAGAGCAGGTGGAGAAGATCTTGTTCCGGCCCGTAGCAGAGTTGATCCCCAGGGCTGTCGTGATGATACGAGTGTAGGAACCCAGCAGTAGGACAAAGTTGCCAAGGCCTAGGACCATCATGGTGGTAAAGATGGAGGCGATGCTAATGTAGGTGTCAGAACAGGCCAACAGGAGCACTGGGGGGAGCTCGCAGGCGAAACTGTGGACAAGGTTGGGGCCACAGAAGTGGTGCTGAGCCAGAAGGATGGTGTTAACCAGGCCAGTCCCCATTCCTATGGCCCAGGAGGCTCCCACCAGGCCAGTACATACCTTCCTGTTCATAGCCACCGTGTACGACAGTGGGTGGCACACAGCCTGGAACCGGTCATAGGCCATGACTGCAAGGAGGCAAGCCTCAGTGGCCCCAGAAATTATGACCAAGGA
>NW_025795843.1:0-1160 GCF_021613505.1 Equus quagga
GGAGGCAATTTGGGTTAGTTAGAAAATCTATTTTAGGAAGACAAAGGTTAAGCTGGTACAGAAGAGGTCCCACAAAACAAGGAATCAAACAAAATAAAAGATCATTTGTCTCTCAGGGCCAGAGATGTCTGGATGGCCCAGAGTGAAAGGCCCGAGTTCCTGCTATTCAGCTGCTTAGTGATTTCCTAGGGACTTACTCAATCAACAACCCTTCCACCCTCGCCCACAGCAAAGACTGATAATCGCCCTCCAGTACCTGCCCTTCCCTTCTACCTTTCAGTAATAGAGCTTTCCCACGTTTTAGAGACATGACTCTTCACGTAACGTAGAGACCACGTT
Organism: Equus quagga; assembly: GCF_021613505.1. Classification (NCBI taxonomy): domain Eukaryota; kingdom Metazoa; phylum Chordata; class Mammalia; order Perissodactyla; family Equidae; genus Equus; species Equus quagga. The sequence goes on from NW_025795843.1 coordinate 340, forward strand.
TTTCAGCCCCAAGTGGTCAAAATTGGGCAACAATCAAGGAGCTGATAATTGTTGAAGCTGAGTGATGGATACAGAGGGGTTATTACACTATTCTTTCTACTTCTGTATATGCTTAAATTTGTCCATAATAAAAAGTTTATACCACAATTAAAATTTTGTTTTAGGGCCGACCCAGTGACATAGTGGTTAAGTTCATGTGCTCCGCTTTGGTGCCGCAGGGTTGCAGGTTCAGAGCCTGGGTGCACAGCGACACATCGCTCATCAAGCCATGCTGTGGAGGCAACCCATATTCAAAGTACAGGAAGAATGGCAAAGATGTTAGGGCCAGTCTTCCTTAAGCAAAAAGGGGAGGATTGGTTGCAGATATTGCTCAGGGTCAATCTTCCTCACCAAAAGCATTAAAAAAATTGTTTTCAAGTTTTTCATATTTTTGGATTTTATTTAAATTGCAATGCATGAAAGAATTAACTCTGGATGATGATAAATTTTTATTTTCTTCCTTTATCATTAAAATATATTTAATATCTTTTGAAAACATCTTCAACATCTTTTTCATTTTTTACCTTTTATCATTATCTTATTTGTATAATCATAAATATGATTTAAAACATAAGAAAATGGGGATGAGAAGGACGGACAGAGAGAAGGATGAAGGGAGAGAGGATGGGAGGAAGGAAGGAAAGGAGGAAATTTCAAGCCTTACAACTCTATATTTTAATCATTAGACGTTATCAGCTACCCTAGGACCCCTCTTACATGATGCAACCCACTGAAACAAGAGTGATTCAGGAGAGGAATACTTAGCCCTGGAGAACTCATTC
>NW_025795844.1:0-3102 GCF_021613505.1 Equus quagga
GGAGGCAATTTGGGTTAGTTAGAAAATCTATTTTAGGAAGACAAAGGCTAAGCTGGTACAGAAGAGGTCCCACAATACAAGGAATCAAACAAAATAAAAGATCATTTGTCTCTCAGGGCCAGAGATGTCTGGATGGCCCAGAGTGAAAGGCCCGAGTTCCTGCTATTCAGCTGCTTAGTGATTTCCTAGGGACTTACTCAATCAACAACCCTTCAACCCTCACCCACAGCAAAGACTGATAATTGCCCTCCAGTACCTGCCCTTCCCTTCTACCTTTCAGTAATAGAGCTTTCCCATGTTTTAGAGAAATGACTCTTCATATAATGTAGAGACCACGTTTTTCATCCCGAAGTGGTCAAAGCTGGGCAACAGTCAAGGAGCTGGTAATTGTTGGAAGCTGGGTGACAGATACAGAGGGATTATTGCACTATTCTTTCTACTTCTGTATGTGTTTAAATTTGCCCACAATAAAGAGTTTTTACCACAATCAAAATCTTTTTTTTTTTTTTTTTGTGGAAGATTAGCCCTGAGCTAACATCTGCTGCCAGTCCTCCTCTTTTTGCTGAGGAAGACTGGCCCTGAGCTAACATCCATGCCTGTCCTCCTCTCCTTCATACATGGGACGCCTACCACAGCATGGCTTGCCAAGCAGTGCCATGTCCGCACCCGGGATCTGACCTGGTGAACCCCGAGCCACCAAAGTGGAACACGTGCACTTAACTGCTTCACCACCAGGCTGGCCCTTAAAATCTTTTTTTTAAGTTTTTAATCTACTTGGACTTTATTTAAATTGCAACAAATACAAGAATTCATTTTAGATAACATGATAAAATTTTGTTCTCTTTTATTATCTTTAAAATATCTTTAGGGGCCAGCCCTGTGGCCAAGTGGTTAAGTTCCCTCAGTCTGCTTTGGAGGAATGGGGTTTGCCTATTTGGATCCTGCACACGGACATACACACTGCTCATCAAGCCACGCTGTGGCCACATCCCACATAGAAGAACTGGAATGACTTACGACTAGGATGTACAACTATAAACTGGGGCTTTGGAGAAGACAAAAAAAAATAGAGGAAGATTGGCAACAGATGTTAGTTCAGAGCCAATCTTCCTTACCAAAAAACATTTAAAAAAAAAAAAAAAAGAAAGTCCAGTTGTCATCAAATATTATTTTTTAAAATCTTTAATTTCTTTCAAAATATCTTCAATATCATTTTCCATTTTTATATTTTATCATTATCTTATTTTCATAATCATAAATATTACTTAAAACATAAGAAAATGGGAAGGAAGGGAAGAACAGACAGAGGGAGAGAGGGAAGGAGGGAGGGAGGCAGGATAGAAAGAAGGAAGGAAAGGAGGAAATTCCAAGCCTTAGAACTAGGAAATCTTAGAACTCTATATGTTTATCTTTAGAAATTATTGGCCACCTTAGGACCTTTCTTGTATGATGCAACCCACTGAAACAAGAGTGACACAGGGGAAGAATACTTAGCCCTGGAGAACTCATTCAGACTCAGAGCAGGCCTCCAGATTAAGGGCTCTCCAGGGACATCTCACTCTCCAGGGTCTACACCTGAGATCAAGTCCCTCTGCCCATCGTTACGTGGAAGGCAGAGCCAAGAAGACTTCTCCTTGGACAGAAACACTATAGGGATATTTCCTTGCCCAGAAGTTCCACCCCTACATCTTCTAAAGGAAGGACAAAGTTGAAGAAAGCCCACAGAGCCCTAGATATAATTGTGGCTTTTGCCCCAGAGTTGGAAAGGATGCCATTCAGATATCCTCCAGCGAGAGCATCTCTTGTTGGCCTAGGGAGACCACGTAAAGACAATTTCCTTCTTATTCAAGTCCATCATCTCCTAACTATCCACCCTGGAAACCCGCAAGTATACAAGCCATGAACAGAGATCAGGTCCTCATTTATCATCTTCCTGAGTTGCCCATCAAGGCAGAGGGAGGGGTGACCACTTTACCTTCCTCTGGTCTAGACTAGAGGAAGCCTAGAGTAGAGGTCTAGACTAGACTAGAATAGACCTATAACTGCCCATTTTAACATGTGTCCTAGGTGTGTTTTTATCTCTCCTCTTTTTTTTTATTTTGACAGTTGTCATCCTTGTGATAAACAGATGATAGTGCAGGTTAAAATTGGCTTGATCCAAATATACTGTTACCAACTCAGAGAATAGCACAGTCTTCATGGACTCTCGTGTTACTGAGATTACAGTGCCAACAGTAGATGTTACAGATTCACGGAAACCGTGGGATGGAAAGGCCTTGGAGTAACTGAAGTCACAGCACTCACCTCCTTTGTGAAGGCTTCCTCCACCCGCCTTCCATGAAACCAGCACACTGCGTGCCGCTTCTGCTTGAGATAACACAGAAGGGGAAAGGGGGCTTCTATGTACTACCAGAGCTACCCAAGGAAAACTCGCCCCCAATCTTTAGAATGTCTGAGCTGGAACCGATTGAGGAAACCATCTAGTTTTCCCTGATTGGTTTTGGGTGTTTTTAAATGAGAAACTCAAGTGACTTCCTCACGCACTTACAGTGGCAGAGAAAGGTCTTGCAACATCAGCAGGGGTCACAATACCTCTATCAATCACTCAAATATTCATCATATCTGTAAGCCAGATGGCCAGCCAGAATGTCTGTTGCTAATTCACTATACCAGTCAGCCCTCCTGCGATTTGAGCTCAGTTCCTTTTGGAACCGGACAACGGCACTTCTCAGTGCTTTGGAGTGTGTACCAAACTTCTTTCCTTTCCTTCTCCAGTCTGAATCTATGTTCTCTTCTCTTTCTTTTCTAGGGCTGATGCTCTACACTCTTCCTTCTCACCTTCTCCAGCTTGGCAAATAATTTACTGCCCGAGCTTGAAGAGCTGAACAGGTCTGATACGGCAGGGTCGCCTCTGCTACATAATCTGTCCTGGGTCAGCCCAGAAGCTTTGCTCCTAATGCCTCACCCCAAGGTGTGCTCTGAGACTCATAACACATTTGAGCATTCTTGTCAGTTCTTGTCCCCCTGAGGGGAAACTTAAATACTCCATGGAAGTTGGCAATAGAACCACAGTCACTGCGTTTGTTCTCCTAGGACTATCCA
>NW_025795845.1:0-1114 GCF_021613505.1 Equus quagga
GACAGGAACACTATAGAGATATTTCCTTGCCCAGAAGTTCCACCCCCGCATCTTCTAAAGGAAGGACAAAGTTGAAGAAAGCCCGCAGAGCCCTAGCCATATCTGTGGCTTTTGCCCCAGAGTTGGAAAGGATGCCATTCAGATATCCTCCAGCGAGAGCATCTCTTGTTGGCCTAGGGAGTCCAAGTAAAGACAAATCTCCTTCTCATTTAAACCCATCTTCCCCTGAACTACCCACTCTCGGAACTCGTGAGTGCACAAGCCATGAATAGAGATCAGGTTCTCTTATATCATCTTCCTGAGTTACCCATCAAGGAGAAGTGAGGGTGACCACTTTACCTTCCTCTGGTCTAGGCTAAACCCTATAACTGTCCATTTCACCAGGTGGCCTAGGTGTTTTTTGATCGCTCCAATTTAATTTTTAGTTTGGCTATTGCCATCCTTTTGATACACAGATGATAGTCCAGGTTCAAAATGGCTTTATCCAAATACACTGGTACCAACTCAGAGAACAGCACAGTCTTCATTGACTCTCATGTTACTGAGATTACAGTGCCAACAGTAGATGTTATAGATTCTCAGAAACCATGGAAGGGAAAGGCCTTGGAGTAACTGAAGTGCACAGCACTCACCTCCTTTGTGAAGGCTTCCTCCACCCGCCTTCCATGAAACCAGCACACTGCGTGCCGCTTCTGCTTGAGGTAACACAGAAGGGGAAAGGGGGCTTCTATGTACTACCAGAGCTACCCGAGGAAAGCTTGCCTCCAATCTTTAGAATGTCTAAGCTGGAATGGATTGGAGAAATCATCTAGTTTTCCCTGATTGGTTTTGGGTTTTTCTAAATGAGAAACTCAAGTCACTTCCTCACAAACTTACAGTGGCAGAGAAAGGTCTTGCAACATCAGCAGGGGTCACAATACCTCTATCAATCACTCAAACATTCATCATGTCTGTAAGGCAGATGGTCAGCCAGAATGTCTATTGCTTATTTACTAGACCAGTCAGCCCTCCTGCGGTTTGAGCTCAGTTCCTTTTGGAACTGGAGAACAGCACTTCTCAGTGCTCTGGAGTCTGTTCCCAACTTCCTTCTCTTCCTTCTCCAGTCTGAATAATC
>NW_025795846.1:0-1160 GCF_021613505.1 Equus quagga
GAATGAGTTCTCCAGGGCTAAGTATTCCTCTCCTGAATCACTCTTGTTTCAGTGGGTTGCATCATGTAAGAGGGGTCCTAGGGTAGCTGATAACGTCTAATGATTAAAATATAGAGTTGTAAGGCTTGAAATTTCCTCCTTTCCTTCCTTCCTCCCATCCTCTCTCCCTTCATCCTTCTCTCTGTCCGTCCTTCTCATCCCCATTTTCTTATGTTTTAAATCATATTTATGATTATACAAATAAGATAATGATAAAAGGTAAAAAATGAAAAAGATGTTGAAGATGTTTTCAAAAGATATTAAATATATTTTAATGATAAAGGAAGAAAATAAAAATTTATCATCATCCAGAGTTAATTCTTTCATGCATTGCAATTTAAATAAAATCCAAAAATATGAAAAACTTGAAAACAATTTTTTTAATGCTTTTGGTGAGGAAGATTGACCCTGAGCAATATCTGCAACCAATCCTCCCCTTTTTGCTTAAGGAAGACTGGCCCTAACATCTTTGCCATTCTTCCTGTACTTTGAATATGGGTTGCCTCCACAGCATGGCTTGATGAGCGATGTGTCGCTGTGCACCCAGGCTCTGAACCTGCAACCCTGCGGCACCAAAGCGGAGCACATGAACTTAACCACTATGTCACTGGGTCGGCCCTAAAACAAAATTTTAATTGTGGTATAAACTTTTTATTATGGACAAATTTAAGCATATACAGAAGTAGAAAGAATAGTGTAATAACCCCTCTGTATCCATCACTCAGCTTCAACAATTATCAGCTCCTTGATTGTTGCCCAATTTTGACCACTTGGGGCTGAAAAACGTGGTCTCTACGTTACGTGAAGAGTCATGTCTCTAAAACGTGGGAAAGCTCTATTACTGAAAGGTAGAAGGGAAGGGCAGGTACTGGAGGGCGATTATCAGTCTTTGCTGTGGGCGAGGGTGGAAGGGTTGTTGATTGAGTAAGTCCCTAGGAAATCACTAAGCAGCTGAATAGCAGGAACTCGGGCCTTTCACTCTGGGCCATCCAGACATCTCTGGCCCTGAGAGACAAATGATCTTTTATTTTGTTTGATTCCTTGTTTTGTGGGACCTCTTCTGTACCAGCTTAACCTTTGTCTTCCTAAAATAGATTTTCTAACTAACCCAAATTGCCTCC
>NW_025795847.1:0-3102 GCF_021613505.1 Equus quagga
TGGATAGTCCTAGGAGAACAAACGCAGTGACTGTGGTTCTATTGCCAACTTCCATGGAGTATTTAAGTTTCCCCTCAGGGGGACAAGAACTGACAAGAATGCTCAAATGTGTTATGAGTCTCAGAGCACACCTTGGGGTGAGGCATTAGGAGCAAAGCTTCTGGGCTGACCCAGGACAGATTATGTAGCAGAGGCGACCCTGCCGTATCAGACCTGTTCAGCTCTTCAAGCTCGGGCAGTAAATTATTTGCCAAGCTGGAGAAGGTGAGAAGGAAGAGTGTAGAGCATCAGCCCTAGAAAAGAAAGAGAAGAGAACATAGATTCAGACTGGAGAAGGAAAGGAAAGAAGTTTGGTACACACTCCAAAGCACTGAGAAGTGCCGTTGTCCGGTTCCAAAAGGAACTGAGCTCAAATCGCAGGAGGGCTGACTGGTATAGTGAATTAGCAACAGACATTCTGGCTGGCCATCTGGCTTACAGATATGATGAATATTTGAGTGATTGATAGAGGTATTGTGACCCCTGCTGATGTTGCAAGACCTTTCTCTGCCACTGTAAGTGCGTGAGGAAGTCACTTGAGTTTCTCATTTAAAAACACCCAAAACCAATCAGGGAAAACTAGATGGTTTCCTCAATCGGTTCCAGCTCAGACATTCTAAAGATTGGGGGCGAGTTTTCCTTGGGTAGCTCTGGTAGTACATAGAAGCCCCCTTTCCCCTTCTGTGTTATCTCAAGCAGAAGCGGCACGCAGTGTGCTGGTTTCATGGAAGGCGGGTGGAGGAAGCCTTCACAAAGGAGGTGAGTGCTGTGACTTCAGTTACTCCAAGGCCTTTCCATCCCACGGTTTCCGTGAATCTGTAACATCTACTGTTGGCACTGTAATCTCAGTAACACGAGAGTCCATGAAGACTGTGCTATTCTCTGAGTTGGTAACAGTATATTTGGATCAAGCCAATTTTAACCTGCACTATCATCTGTTTATCACAAGGATGACAACTGTCAAAATAAAAAAAAAGAGGAGAGATAAAAACACACCTAGGACACATGTTAAAATGGGCAGTTATAGGTCTATTCTAGTCTAGTCTAGACCTCTACTCTAGGCTTCCTCTAGTCTAGACCAGAGGAAGGTAAAGTGGTCACCCCTCCCTCTGCCTTGATGGGCAACTCAGGAAGATGATAAATGAGGACCTGATCTCTGTTCATGGCTTGTATACTTGCGGGTTTCCAGGGTGGATAGTTAGGAGATGATGGACTTGAATAAGAAGGAAATTGTCTTTACGTGGTCTCCCTAGGCCAACAAGAGATGCTCTCGCTGGAGGATATCTGAATGGCATCCTTTCCAACTCTGGGGCAAAAGCCACAATTATATCTAGGGCTCTGTGGGCTTTCTTCAACTTTGTCCTTCCTTTAGAAGATGTAGGGGTGGAACTTCTGGGCAAGGAAATATCCCTATAGTGTTTCTGTCCAAGGAGAAGTCTTCTTGGCTCTGCCTTCCACGTAACGATGGGCAGAGGGACTTGATCTCAGGTGTAGACCCTGGAGAGTGAGATGTCCCTGGAGAGCCCTTAATCTGGAGGCCTGCTCTGAGTCTGAATGAGTTCTCCAGGGCTAAGTATTCTTCCCCTGTGTCACTCTTGTTTCAGTGGGTTGCATCATACAAGAAAGGTCCTAAGGTGGCCAATAATTTCTAAAGATAAACATATAGAGTTCTAAGATTTCCTAGTTCTAAGGCTTGGAATTTCCTCCTTTCCTTCCTTCTTTCTATCCTGCCTCCCTCCCTCCTTCCCTCTCTCCCTCTGTCTGTTCTTCCCTTCCTTCCCATTTTCTTATGTTTTAAGTAATATTTATGATTATGAAAATAAGATAATGATAAAATATAAAAATGGAAAATGATATTGAAGATATTTTGAAAGAAATTAAAGATTTTAAAAAATAATATTTGATGACAACTGGACTTTCTTTTTTTTTTTTTTTTAAATGTTTTTTGGTAAGGAAGATTGGCTCTGAACTAACATCTGTTGCCAATCTTCCTCTATTTTTTTTTGTCTTCTCCAAAGCCCCAGTTTATAGTTGTACATCCTAGTCGTAAGTCATTCCAGTTCTTCTATGTGGGATGTGGCCACAGCGTGGCTTGATGAGCAGTGTGTATGTCCGTGTGCAGGATCCAAATAGGCAAACCCCATTCCTCCAAAGCAGACTGAGGGAACTTAACCACTTGGCCACAGGGCTGGCCCCTAAAGATATTTTAAAGATAATAAAAGAGAACAAAATTTTATCATGTTATCTAAAATGAATTCTTGTATTTGTTGCAATTTAAATAAAGTCCAAGTAGATTAAAAACTTAAAAAAAAGATTTTAAGGGCCAGCCTGGTGGTGAAGCAGTTAAGTGCACGTGTTCCACTTTGGTGGCTCGGGGTTCACCAGGTCAGATCCCGGGTGCGGACATGGCACTGCTTGGCAAGCCATGCTGTGGTAGGCGTCCCATGTATGAAGGAGAGGAGGACAGGCATGGATGTTAGCTCAGGGCCAGTCTTCCTCAGCAAAAAGAGGAGGACTGGCAGCAGATGTTAGCTCAGGGCTAATCTTCCACAAAAAAAAAAAAAAAAAGATTTTGATTGTGGTAAAAACTCTTTATTGTGGGCAAATTTAAACACATACAGAAGTAGAAAGAATAGTGCAATAATCCCTCTGTATCTGTCACCCAGCTTCCAACAATTACCAGCTCCTTGACTGTTGCCCAGCTTTGACCACTTCGGGATGAAAAACGTGGTCTCTACATTATATGAAGAGTCATTTCTCTAAAACATGGGAAAGCTCTATTACTGAAAGGTAGAAGGGAAGGGCAGGTACTGGAGGGCAATTATCAGTCTTTGCTGTGGGTGAGGGTTGAAGGGTTGTTGATTGAGTAAGTCCCTAGGAAATCACTAAGCAGCTGAATAGCAGGAACTCGGGCCTTTCACTCTGGGCCATCCAGACATCTCTGGCCCTGAGAGACAAATGATCTTTTATTTTGTTTGATTCCTTGTATTGTGGGACCTCTTCTGTACCAGCTTAGCCTTTGTCTTCCTAAAATAGATTTTCTAACTAACCCAAATTGCCTCC
>NW_025795848.1:0-1114 GCF_021613505.1 Equus quagga
GATTATTCAGACTGGAGAAGGAAGAGAAGGAAGTTGGGAACAGACTCCAGAGCACTGAGAAGTGCTGTTCTCCAGTTCCAAAAGGAACTGAGCTCAAACCGCAGGAGGGCTGACTGGTCTAGTAAATAAGCAATAGACATTCTGGCTGACCATCTGCCTTACAGACATGATGAATGTTTGAGTGATTGATAGAGGTATTGTGACCCCTGCTGATGTTGCAAGACCTTTCTCTGCCACTGTAAGTTTGTGAGGAAGTGACTTGAGTTTCTCATTTAGAAAAACCCAAAACCAATCAGGGAAAACTAGATGATTTCTCCAATCCATTCCAGCTTAGACATTCTAAAGATTGGAGGCAAGCTTTCCTCGGGTAGCTCTGGTAGTACATAGAAGCCCCCTTTCCCCTTCTGTGTTACCTCAAGCAGAAGCGGCACGCAGTGTGCTGGTTTCATGGAAGGCGGGTGGAGGAAGCCTTCACAAAGGAGGTGAGTGCTGTGCACTTCAGTTACTCCAAGGCCTTTCCCTTCCATGGTTTCTGAGAATCTATAACATCTACTGTTGGCACTGTAATCTCAGTAACATGAGAGTCAATGAAGACTGTGCTGTTCTCTGAGTTGGTACCAGTGTATTTGGATAAAGCCATTTTGAACCTGGACTATCATCTGTGTATCAAAAGGATGGCAATAGCCAAACTAAAAATTAAATTGGAGCGATCAAAAAACACCTAGGCCACCTGGTGAAATGGACAGTTATAGGGTTTAGCCTAGACCAGAGGAAGGTAAAGTGGTCACCCTCACTTCTCCTTGATGGGTAACTCAGGAAGATGATATAAGAGAACCTGATCTCTATTCATGGCTTGTGCACTCACGAGTTCCGAGAGTGGGTAGTTCAGGGGAAGATGGGTTTAAATGAGAAGGAGATTTGTCTTTACTTGGACTCCCTAGGCCAACAAGAGATGCTCTCGCTGGAGGATATCTGAATGGCATCCTTTCCAACTCTGGGGCAAAAGCCACAGATATGGCTAGGGCTCTGCGGGCTTTCTTCAACTTTGTCCTTCCTTTAGAAGATGCGGGGGTGGAACTTCTGGGCAAGGAAATATCTCTATAGTGTTCCTGTC
>NW_025795849.1:0-12425 GCF_021613505.1 Equus quagga
TCCAGTACATTTGTCTTTTAACCTTCATATTACCTTCACAGATAGTTGATCTGCTGCCTTTACTATACTTTTACCTTACAGGTGATTTTATTGCCTGTTTTTTCTTGTTGTTGTTTTGGGGTTTTTTGATAATTTTTTTTCTTTTATCTCTATTTGTGGTGATTACTTTCCCACTTAAATAAATCCCTTCAGCATTTCTTGTAGAACTGGTTTCTTAGTGATAAACTCCTTTAATTTTTGCTTGTCTGGGAAGCTCTTTATCTCTCCCTCCATTCTGAATGACAGCCTTGATGGGTAGAGTATTCTTGGTTGTAGGTTTTTTTCTTTTAGCACTTCTAATATGTTGTGCCATTCTCTTCTCACCTGTAGGGTCTCAGCTGAGAAGTCTGCTGACAGCCTGATGGGCTTCCCTTTATATGTCACTTGCGGCCTTTCTCTTGCTGCTTTTAGGATTCTCTCTTTGTCTTTAATTTTAGACATTTTGATTATAATATGTCTTGGTGTGGGCCTCTTTGGGCGTCTCTTATTTGGAGCTCTCTGTGCTTCCTGAACTTGGATGTCTGTTTCCTTCCTCAGGTGAGGAAAATTTTCCTCTATTACTTCGACAAATAAATTTTCTGCCCCTTTGTCTCTCTCTTCTCCTTCTGGGACCCCTATAATCCGAATGTTAGCACACTTGATATTGTCCCAGAGTTCCCTTACACTGTTCTCATTCTGTCTAATTCTTTTTTCTCTTTTCTGTTCTGCTTAGGTGATTTCCTCTAATCTTTCATCTAGCTCGCTGATCCGTTCTTCTGCTCCCTCTACTCTGCTATTGAGTCCCTCTAGTGAATTTCTCATTTCAAGTATTGTATTCTTCATTTCTGATTGGTTCTTTTTTATATCTTCTAATTCTTTGCTGATGTGCTCACTGTGTTCATCCATTCTTCTCTGCATATCTGTGAGAATCCTCATTATGTTTTGTTTGAATTCCTTGTCAAGGAGGTCACTAGTTTCTGTTTCAATTAGTTCTTTTTCTGGTGTTTTGTAGTGTTCCCTTGCTTGGAAAGTATTCTTTTGCCTCCTCATTATGCCTCTTTCTCTGTGCTATTTTCTTTGTACTAGGTGAGTCGGCTATGTCTCCTGATGTTGGAGAAGTGGACTTATGTATGAGATGCCTTATGAGGCCCAGCAGTGTGCTTCCCTCTCATCACCAGACCATAAGAACCAGGAGTGACCCCTTAGTGGGCTACTTGTGTTCTTCTGCTGTGGCAGGGTTGCTCCCACTGCAGGTACCCAGGGAGTATGATCTTTCCTTCCCTGGCCAGCTGTTTGTAAATCCAGTTTGGAGGGGCCTCAGCACTGTTGGCTACAAAGTCTATTAGCACACTCTTATTGCAAGTGTCCTCTTAATTGGGTTGGTATCCAGTGTTGCTAGGTCCTATTAAAGTCTATTAGCACACGCTTATTGCAAGTATCCTGCTTAATTGGGTTGCTAGGCTCAGGGGCGTATAGTTGTGATAGGCCTGAGGCCAACAATGCTGATGTCAGTTTTCTTAGGAGTGCAGCTGAGTGGGGCTAGCCCTTGGCATGGAGGCACTCAGTTGTTTCAGGCTTTGGAAGGTGGGGCTGATCCTTTTTATGGCTATTTGTGAAGCACAAGTCTTCTGCCACTGATAAGCCTCACCCCCCTCTGGACCACATACACTGTCAACACAGTCCTGGTCCATGCACACTTCTCAACCCCCTGGAGCGTACCCCACCACCACACTGCAGAGGCCCCCACCTCTGCCCCAATACCCCCCACAGTTCACCTAGTCCTCACACAAGCCCTGCCCCACAGAGGCAGACACCCTTGCCTGCCTGTAGATGATCAAGTCACCCAGTCAATGGAGGCTGAAAAGTAGCCTGAGGGCTTACTGTTAGGTGGGGCCAGTCCCTAGGGCAGGTTGCCTGCCCTGGCTGAACTGGATTAAATCTGTGCTCTAGTGGGTGTGGCAGACCCCTGGGCTAACAGGCCAAGGGATGCACCTCAATGGCCCCCACCAGTGTCCATATCAGCACGCCTGGACCAGCTCAGAACAACGGCCCCCACCAAGTCTCAGTCTCAGGAGAGGATCCTCCTCTCACCAAGATGCCCCCAGAGCCCACCAGGTGAGTTTTGTTTCACTAAGGACAGTCAGCCTTCTCTCTGGTGATTTTAGTTTGCTGCAATGAGTGAGTTTGTGCGTGGACCCTTTAAGACCCGGATCTTTTTGGCTTTCGGCCGATAGCTTTTCTGGGGTGTCCTCGCTGCAGTTAATAGCCAGCAAAGCCAGATAGTAAGACCCCCCTCTCAGTTGGGCTGAGTCCGAAGGATGGTTATAGCAGTATTGCCCCCGCTCCGGACCTCACTCCTCCAGGGAGGGCTGCGTACCTTAGGTTGGCTCCCGCCTGGCCAGCTGAGAAGCTCCGCTGCTCCCAAAGGTGGCTTTTTTCCTCTCTGGCCAGAGTTACTGCCTCTTCTGCTTTCGTCAGGACTGTCCCTTGTCGTGGGGGTTCTTTTTATCCAGTTTTCAGTTTTCAATCCAGGGTGATTCTTCCCAAAATTGTTGTAACCTGGTTGTGTTCGTGGGAAGAGGCGAGTTCATCATCTGCTCACAGCGCCATCTTGACGAGAACTCTGACCAATTTTGTTTCTTTAGTCCATTATGCAGGTTATAGAGATCCTTCTGTAGAACTTTAAGTAATGCAAATTATAGAGCTGGGGATGCACATCTGAATAAAACCCTACCGCCAACAAAGGAGCAATTTTGAAACGAGTGTTGTTGGGTTTTTCTGTGAGTTCCTATTTTCCTTTTAGAAGCCTTTTTTTTAAAATTTCTGGCCCTATTTGAGAGAAATCAAATACAAACAATTATATTTTTTAGTATGTTAACCAATATTTCTAAAGAAACAAATATGGTGTGATATGGTGTGGTATGGTTTCATATGAGAAATATTGTATAACTTTTGAAAGCTTTTCTACGCTTTTGATGTGGCATCAGAAACTCTGGGGCTAGTTTAGATAGCTTCTGCCTCACCAGTTGAGTTATAAGTATTGACTGACTGTGTATACAGTGGCTTTCAGGGCTGCCTCCCAAAACACTCCAACATGTGAGATCTTTGTTTTGTGATAGCAGAGTGTGTTCCAGCATGGTACAGTCAGAAGGCACAGGGTTGGGAGCCAAATGGGTTTCTGTTTGATTGTGACTACTCCAAAGCTGTGTGAACTTACACAGCACACTTAAACTCACTAATTTCACTTTCCTAATCTATTAAATGGGGGATGATAATAACCACTTATAGGATTATTTTAAAGTTTAACTGAGACAAACTAGTAAAGGTGCTTTGAATGTTTTGAAGTGTTACATATACTTCTTCTTCTTATTAACGTTAACATTATAGGCTTGTCTTCATCTTCTCTAGATGGTCAATAAATAACTTTGGAATCAATGCACTTAGATAAATACTAAACAAATGAAAACCATAATAAAACAGCTCTACTAAATAAACAGCTCTTCAATCAAGCATCATCAAAATACTTTTATAAGTACTCATTTATTCTTCACAATCCTATAAATTATAGCTTACTCCCATTTTTCAAGTGAGGAACGGAAATGTTAAATAATGTACCCAAGGTCTATAAATCATAAAGCTGGTATTTGAATTTAGATCTGCCGGACTTCTGTCTTCATCAATTTCTGTCTTCAGTGTTAACTTGGTTCTGTGTCTTGCTAACTTTCATTCACAACTGGAAGGAAGCTGAGACGATATAAAAGGAAGGAATTTTCCACAAGCTGCAGTAAACCGCGAGTTGGACTGGATGTACTCGTTGGTCAACTTCATTGCAAACAACTGAGATTATCATCAGAGATGATCACTATGAAAGGCAAAGGAGAGGCTGAAAGAGAAAATCTGCTTTCTGTTTTCTTAAACAGTGGACAGCATCCAAGAAAGAATTGTGGGAGGAAACTTTGTAAAGGGTTGTTTTTTAAAGATCAGTGAGGAAGAGCAGCTCTTCTTTTTTTCTCAATTGTGTAAATTAAAACAAAACAAACACGCCAACCAACAACAAAACCTAGAAGCAAACAGGCACAATTTATTCTGAAAAGAAAAGAATCGGATTACCTGAAATCTAAGATACCATGGTTCTTGCTAAGAGAGTGAATAGGAAAAGGAGATTAATAGGTTAATCTAGAATTTGCTTACTATCACATACTGTGTTAGTTTACAGCACGCTGCCCAGGGTCAGACACAGAAGAGAGACAACATGCATGGTTATGGGTGGATTTGCTCTAGTTGCTTTCATTTGTTTTTACTTCTTATGCTTAAAATTTTAATTTACTGATTATATCAGTTGGATTTGGCTTCATGGAAAACCACACCAAAACTTAGCTCCATAAAGCAACAAACATTTATTTGGCTAATGAAATTTTATTAGGGCTCCACTGGTTGGAGCCTACAGGTCTTCCTCATGAGTTTCCTGTAAGCCCAGGTTGGCTGGGGTTTGGTCTGGGAGGCCTCAGTGGTATGGCGTGTCTCTTCTCTATGGGATCTGTCATCCTTGACCTGACAAGCCATGGATGCTTGTTCTCATGGGCAAACTCCACGTGCAAGTGCTTGTCAAGCTGCTCTTGTCTCCTTTGCTGATGCCCAAATCAAAGGCGGAAAAGTAGATTCCACCTTTTGATGGGAGGATCTGTAAAGTCAAATTCCAATGACATGGGTTCAGAGAGAGAAGGAATTTGTGGCCATTTTTAGAATCCATTACATTGATCTACATTTTAATATGAATAATACAAAATTATAAATAAATTATTAACTACTACTATTCTTTTACATAAATACAAATAATAATTCCCCATTGTTCTAAGTCTTCTTGAACTGAAGCCTATTTGTGCCTATACCTTGTTGTCTATTACAGCACTTAAGCAAAGGAAGAGACTACATCATGCTAAAGTGAATGTGCTGGACATGTGCTATTTTTTGCAGATGTTCCTTTGTCAGCTTTTCCAGTGTCTGCTAATGGCACCTTGCTCCTCCTTTTGGAAATTGTCTCTCCCTCATCCCAAATTCAAAGGAGTGGAGGGCAAGCAATAGGTGTACTCCAAACCGTGCTAATCACCACTTTTTAAAAATGGAAATCTGAAGTGAAGTCACGCAAGCACAGAAGGCAGGGCCTTAAAAAGCCCTTCTGAGAATTTCTCTGGGTAAGATCCCCAGAGGTGCCCTGGGTCCTGTATTTCTTGGAATCTGATTCAGCATGTCCTTCAATTCTGTCAGTTTGTATCTTCAGAAATGTTCTGATTTAAATATATATATTTAACATATATGTATAATTTACTATATTAAATATAAATAATATGTAAAGTAGAACATTTTGAAGATATAAACATATATATCTTAAGTGAATGTACATATTTGTTTAAGTTTGCCAGAGTTTTTGTTTTTTCAGCCAAAGTATGCTTCATAATAAATTAATATAATTCATTTCAAAAAGGATATTACAAGTCCAGAATCCCAAAACCTCACTGAGGGCAGAACATTCTTCCATTTAAGAAGTATTTACTGAGCACCAGCTATGGCCAGGCCATGTGTGATGTGATTGGCACACTATCAGTGAACACAGCAGACAGGAATCCCTTTCCTCCTGGAGCTGATGTTCTGGCAGGAGACTAGATGGCTGCAATGGCTCTAAGAATTCACAAAGATGTAGATCCCCGAGCCCTGAAATGCCCAAAGAAGTCTTTGTGGGGGACATAAGGGTGAGCTGTGCATTCAACTGAGCGGGATTTAAATAACCAGAAAGAAGAAACAACACAGTAGTAACACATGTTGTGTGTGCCAGTCTCAGCCTATCAATAACCAATGCTGTCGTAACCACGGGCCCATTAGAGCCAGTTTGAATAGACCCCATCACTTATCAACAGAGTGATTAAGAATTGTCTTACAGAAAATTTGCCAAGTCAAGTAGCTAGAGCATGTGCAGAAGAAGAAATATTGACCTAAATTGACCGCAGAACCAAAGATTCTCCACCCCATGGAACCAAAGGACCAGGACATGACTGGAACTTGAAGGTTGGACTTCTATCAGAAGAGAAGGGGTCCACGATCCAGGAAGATCTGGACTTGAAATCTCTTCCCTGCCTTACCATGAATGTTTAAAACCTTACCATAAATGTTTACAACCTTATCATGAATGTTTAGAACCATATCAGAAACACTTAAAGCCCACCAATCAAAACCTGACCTGCCAGCATTTCTGTGTGCCAGCCTGTTCTCCCTAACCTCTTAAATTTCTCCCCAAATCCTGACTATGGGAGACAGACCTGAGACATATTGCTCCTGTCTCCTTGTAGATTGATTTCACAAAGTAAGCTGTTTTCTTTTCCCAAAAGCTGATGCTGTAATTAATTTGGCTTTTTTATGTATATCAGGTGGAACTCCATTTTTGTGTGGTATCACTGTGGTTGGAGCAGACATGTGGTTATTATTATGATTGCAAAATTCCCTTTAGCAATAACCATTAGGAAACTTTGAAAAAATAAAAAGTTTTATTATTTACAGGAGCTGGAAATTACATGGCACAACTGGGGCCACACAGCAAGGTTGCAGGTAGAGAGAGAGAGAGCAAGCATGTGGGCCTGGGGTTCTGCTTTTATTGAGGTTGAGGGTAGGGGCCTAGGATGTTGTAGGCTCTCTTTTTACTGGTGAATTTAAAACATTTGAACAGGAATTTAAAGCATGGAAAGAGAGAAAAAAACAGTAGCCCAAAAAGTCAGTTATCAAAATTGACCAAGATCTCTAAAACAAAGGAGGCTGGGGAGTTGAGGACAGCCTGGATTCTTATCTAGATGTGTGGCTGGCAATGTATTTATTCAAGATAGCCACATTTGAAATGGATGCCTCTTCAAAGTGGATGCCTCAGCAATCAAAGCTTAAGTCAGGCACTTGCGTTACAGAAAAGAGAAAACCCAACTGTCAGGGCTGACACTACAACATATTCCTGGAATTTGGTATGCATTTTCATGAGTTAAAATAGTAATGCTTTAGTTAGTATTGTCAACAAGAAATCTGAAATCTACATTTTTAAAAAATGCAAGTAAGGCCAATGTGGATTTAAATCCTTCAATGGCTTTCCATTGCTCATAGGATAAGATCCAACATCCTTTTCAGGCTCCTTGAAGATCCTGTCCTAGAATACTTAAAACCTCCTTCTTTAGCCTGTCTTCTCTTTGGTCATTTAGGGGAGGAAAAAAATACTCCACTACCCTCCTAGCTTCTACTGGTTGGTCTAAGAAATTGACATGAGACAGAATAACAGGAGAAAATCAAGCAACTTTAATCACATGTACACATGGGAGAAACCCAGGAAAAATGAGAAACTCACAAAAATGGCTGAAGCCACCACTTCAAATACCGTCTTCAGCTAAAAGCAAAGGAGGATATTTGGGATAGTGCTTTGGGACTTAAAAGGGGAGAAGGATAATTCACATGGAGATGGAAAAGCAAATGTTTGGTAAACAAATGTTTGCCATGCCTTGCAGATACAATGGGACATGGAGAAGACTTTGATCAAATGGGCCTTGCTAGGTTCCTCTCTGTTTATCACACTTAGTTAATATTATACCACAGTTATCTATGATATTAGCTTCTTCCTGAAAAAGGCCTTCTATCTTAAATTCTTTTTTTAAAATTTACATTTTAAAATTTTTAAATTTTTTAAATTGCAGTAGCATTGGATTATAACATTATATAGCTTTATATATGTATATATCTACATAGCTATATATATGTACATCATAATATATTTCGAATTCTGTGTAGATTACCTCATGTTCACCACCCAAAAACTAATTATAGTCCATCCCCTCACATGTGAGCCTAATCACCCCTTTTGCCCTCCCTGCCCTTCCCCCATGGTAACCACCAATCCATTCTCCATTGCTGTGTTTGTTTGTCATTGTTTTTATCTTCTACTTATGAGTGAGATCAAACGGTATTTGACTTTCTCCCTCTGACTTATTTGACTCAGCATAATACCCTCAAGGTCCATCCATGTTATCAGAAATGGCCGGATTTCATCATTTCTTATGGCTGACTAGTATTCCATTGTGTGTAAATACCACGTCATCTTTATCCATTCATCCCTTGATGGGCACCTATGTTGCTTCCAAGTCTTGGCTATTGTCTATAATGCTGCATAGGGATGCATGTATCTTTGTGCCTTTGTGTTATCAAGTTCTTTGGATAAATACTCAGCAGTGGGATAGCTGGATCATATGGTAGATCTATTCTTAATTTTCTGAGGATACTCCATACTGCTTTCTATAGTGGCTGCACCAGTTTGCACTGCCACCAGCAGTGAACAAGGGTTCCCATCTCGCCACATCCTCTCCAACATTTGTTGTTTCCTGTCTTGTTACTTATAGCCATTCTGACTGGAGTGAGGTGATAACTCATTGTAGTTTTGATTTGCATTTCCCTGATAGCTAATGATGTTGAGCATCTTTTCATATGCCTGTTGGCCATCCGTATATCTTCTTTGGAGAAATCTCTGTTCAGATCTTTTGCCCATTTTTTAATCGTGTTATTGGTTTTTTCGTTGTTGAGCTGTATGAGTTCTTTGTGTATTATGGATATTAACCCCTGATGTGATATATGGTTTGCAAATATCTTCTCCCAATTGTTAAGTTGTCTTTTCATTTTGTTGATGGTTTCCTTTGCTGTGTGCAAATTTTTAGTTTGATGTAGTCCCATTTGTTCATTTTTTCTTTTGTTTCCCTTGCCCGGTCAGACATGGTACTTGAAAATATGCTGCTAAGACCAATGTCAAAGAGCTTACTGACTATGTTCTCTTCTAGAAGTTTCATGGTTTTGGGTCTTACATCCAAGTCTTTGATCCATTTTGAGTTGAGTTTTGTGCATGGTGTAAGGGAATGGTCTACTTTCATTCTTTTGCATGTGGCTGTCCAGTTCTCTCAACACCATTTATTGAAGAGACTCTCCTTTCTCCATTGTATGCTCTTAGCTCCCTTGTCAAATATTAGCTGTCCGTAAATGTATGGGTTTATTTCTGGGCTCTCGGTTCTGCTCTGTTGATCTGTGTATCTGTTTTTGTGCCATTACCGTGCTGTTTTGGTTACTATGGCTTTGTAGCATATTTTGAAATCAGGGAGTGTGATACCTCCAGCTTTGTTCTTTTTTCTCAGGAATCCCTTGGCTATTCAGGGTCTTTTGTTGTTCCATACAAATTTTAGGATTCTTTCTTTTATGTCTGTGAAAAATGTTGTTGGAACTTTGATAGGGATTGCATTTAATCTGTAGATTGCTTTAGGAAGTATGGACATTTTAACGATGTTAATTCTTCCAATCCAAGAGCACAGAATATCTTTCTATTTCTTTGTGGCTTCTTCGATTTCTTTCAACAATGTTTTATAGTTTTTGGTGTACAGATCTTTCACCTCTTTGGTTAAGTTTATTCCTAGGTATTTTATTATTTTTGTTGCAATTGTAAATGGGATTGTATTGTTAATTTCTCTTTCTGCTACTTCGTTGTTAGTGGATAGAAATGTAACCGATTTTTCTATGTTGATTTTGTATCCTGTGACTTGACTGTATTCCTTTATTGTTTCTAAAACTTTTTTGGTGGACTCTTTAGGGTTTTCTAGATATAAAATCATGTCTTCTGCAAAGAGTGACAGTTTGACTTCT
This sequence comes from Equus quagga, assembly GCF_021613505.1. Classification (NCBI taxonomy): domain Eukaryota; kingdom Metazoa; phylum Chordata; class Mammalia; order Perissodactyla; family Equidae; genus Equus; species Equus quagga. Next base: position 9,715 of record NW_025795849.1, read on the forward strand.
TCTTTTCCAATGTGGATCCCTTTTATTTCTTTTTCTTGCCTGATTGCTCTGGCTAGGACTCCCAATACTATGTTAAATAAGAGTGGTGACAGTGGGCATACTTGTCTGCTTCCTGTTCCTAAAGGGATAGCTTTCAGTTTTTCTCCTATGAGAATGGTATTTGCTGTGGGTTTATCATATATGGCCCTTATTATGTTGAGGTATTTTCCTTCTATACCCATTTATTTAGAGGTTTTTCTTTAAGAGATTTTATTTTTTTCCTTTTTCTCCCGAAAGCCCCCCGGTACATGGTTGTATATTCTTTGTTGTGGGTCCTTCTAGTTGTGGCATGTGGGATGCTGCCTCAGCGTGGCTTGATGAGCAGTGCCATGTCTGCGCCCAGGATTTGAACCAACGAAACACTGGGCCGCCTGCAGCGGAGCGTGCGAACTTAACCACTCGGCCATGGGGCCAGCCCCATATTTAGAGTTTTTATCATAAGTAGATGCTGTATCTTGTCAAATGCTTTCTCTGCATCTATTGAGATGATCATGTGATTTTTTATTCTTCATTTTGTTAATGTGGTGTATCTAGTTGATAGATTTGTGGATGTTGAACCATCCCTGCATGTCTGGAATGAAATCCACTTGATCATGATGTATGATCTTTTTAATGTATGTTTGTATTCAATTTGCTAGTATTTTGTTGAGGATTTTTGCATCGATGTTCATCAGTGATATTGGACAGTAATTTGCTTTTTTTGTGTTGTCATAGTCTGGTTTTGGTATCAGGATAATGTTTGCTTCGTAGACGGAGTTAGGAAGCCTCCCCTCCTCTTCAATTTTTTGGAAGAGTTTGAGAAGGATAGGTATTAAGTCTTCTTTGAATGTTTGGTAGAATTCACCAGGGAAGCCATCTGGTCCTGGACTTTTATTTTTTGGGAGATTTTTTATTGCTGTTTCGATCTCCTTACTGGTGATCGGTCTATTCAAATTTTCTACTTCTTCTTGGTCCAGTTTTGGAAGGTTGTATGTTTCTAAGAATTTACCCTTTTCTTCTAAATTATGCAATTTGTTGGCATATAGCTTTTCACAGTATTCTCTTATCTTTTGTATTTCTGAGGTGTCCGTTGTAATCTCTCCTCTTTCATTTCTGATTTTATTTATTTGAACCATCTCTCTTTTTTTCTTGGTGAGTCTAGCTAAGGGTTTGTCAATTTTGTTTATCTTTTCGAAGAACCAGCTCTTGGTTTCATTAATTTTTTCTATTTTTTTTAGTCTCTATTTTGTGTATTTCTGCTCTGATTTTTATTATTTCCTTCCTTCTGCTGATTTTTGGCTTTGTTTGTTGTTCTTTTTCCAGTACCTTATATGCACTTTTAGATTGTCTATTTGTGATTTTTCTTCTTTGTTGAGGTAGGCCTGAATTGCTATAAACTTCCCTCTTAGAACCGTTTTTGCTGTATCCCACAGATTTTGGCATGTCGTATTTTCATTTTAATTTGTCTCCAGGAATTTTTTGATTTCTCCTTTGATTTCTTCATTGACCCAATCGTTGTTCAGTAGCATTTTGCTTAATCTCCACATTTTTGTGGCTCTTCTGGTTTTCTTCCTGTAGTTGATTTCCAGTTTCATACCTTTGTGGTCAGAAAAGATGCATGGTATTATTTCAATCTTCTTAAATTTATTGAGACTTGTTTTGTGGCCTAATATGTGATCAGTCCTGGAGAATGTTCCATGTGCATTTGAAAAGAATGTGTATTCTGTGGTTTTTGGATGGAATGTTCTGTATATATCTACTAAGTCCATCTGGTCTAATGTGTCCTTTAAGGCCAGTGTTTCCTTATTGATCTTCTGTTTGGATGATCTATCCATCGGTGTAAGTGGAGTGTTAAAATCCCCTACTATTATTGTGTTACTGTCTGTTTGTCCTCTTATGTCTGTCAATAATTGCTTTATATATTTAGGTGCTCCTATGTTGGGTGCGTAGATATTTACAAGTGTGATATTTTCTTGTTGGATTGTTCCCTTTATCATTATGTAGTGCCCATCTCTGTCTCTTGTTACAGTTTTTGATTTAAAGTCTATTTTGTCTGATATAAGTATTGCTGCCCCTGCTTTCTTTTCTTTGCCATTTGTGTGGAATATCTTTTTCCATCCTTTCACTTTCAGTTTGTGAGTGTCTGTAGGTCTGAAGTGTGTCTCTTGTATGCAGCATATACATGGATCTTGTTTTTGTATCCAATTGGCCACCCTATGGCATTTGATTGGAGCATTTAGTCCATTGATGTTTAAAGCAGCTATTGATAAACGTGTATTTATTGCCATTGTGTCACTTTTTCTATTTTTTGGGTGTTTTAGTAGTTCTTCTCAGTTCCTTTCTTTTTCTCTTGCTCTCTTCACTTGTGGTTTGATGGCTATCTTTAGTAATATGTTTGATTTCTTTTGTCTTACTTTTTTTCCTGCTTGTTATAGGTTTCTGGTTTGTGGTTACTGTGAGGATCCTATTTAATATACTATGCATATAACAGTCTATATTGAGTAGATAGACTCTTTAGCTTGATGTCTTTCTAAAAGCTCTACTTTTTTACTCCCCTCCTCCCACATTATATGTTTTTCACATCATAGATAGTCTTTTGTTTAGTGTGTGTATATCCATTACCCTCTTATCATTGAAATAGGTAATTCCAGTACATTTGTCTTTTAACCTTCATATTACCTTCACAGATAGTT